>NC_142929.1:91622462-91667462 GCF_046866305.1 Octopus bimaculoides
TGTGTGTATATATATATATATATATATATATATATATATATATATATATATATATATATATATATATACATATATATATATATATATATATTGACAAGGAAAACCGGATTTCCTCTATGTCGATAATAGAAGAATTTCATTGGATAAAATTACAAAAAAAAAATTGTTTCAATGTTCGTAAATTTTATTATCGATTTCTCCCGAAAATTGTTGTTTTCTTAAATGACATGGAAGATGACATAAGTGTAGAAGACTTTCAATAAAATTGCAATAAGTTAGTCAAACTGAAATATCCACACACATACGCACGCGCGCACGTGTGTCTGCATGCGGCAAGTTTAACTTTCTTTTCCTATTTTAGTCAGAAGAGGAAGATCACGGCTAATGATTTCTCAGGTCCTCAGAGATCAAAGCATTCCAGTGTTCACCAATCTGTCTGCCTTCTTTGTATATCCTAGATTTCATAGTCCAATATGTTCTTCCTAACTTAAGGCGCTGAAATGGTTTGGCTACATTTATTTTCTATTTCTAATAGATCCAGTCACTACAAATACGCTCCCATGTTTGATGCATCTTGTTCTGTTTACCCCAAGGCCGATACTAACTATAATTAAAAGTATACTATCCATGACCATCATGTTTTAGACAGGAAAATGTTTAATATGGTATCTAACAGGTGTGCAACCCCGCGCATTATCCAGTAAAGTTACATTATCCAAGTTAATCATTTTTGAAGCAGTAGAGTATGATTTGAAGACGATTTGGTTGTTATTCGTATTAGGTCAAGCGTCAATTTACAGGCGCCTGGTCGGTTTCTATCCTGTTAACTGTACAAGTGGAAATAAGGTGGGTGACTGAGAAAGATAAGTGTGTTGTTGAGTTAAACATGTAGTGTTATACAGAAGATATAAATGGACATCCTGTTTCCCTGCATGCTAAGTGAAGTTGTACACGTTGCTTCTGTGAGGTCTTCCTTATCTGCATTTATGACGTCATTGCTGTTTGCTTATATTGATTGCTTACATTTGCTTATATTTATCGTTTAACTATTTCCTCTCCTTTTAGCTTTACTGAGAAACCTAAAACACCCAATCATATAGTTAGTAAAGTATAGGGTTTTAAAAATTAGATCGTTACGTGTTCATGGTGATGTAATAGCGGAGTTATTGTACACTGAAAGGCATTGACCTTGTAGTTTTTTTCCGGTACTTTGTGGTCTGACTAAGACCCTTGCTACTTGTACCAAACAGGATTTGCCGTTAACTTTTCCCTTGGACAACATAGGTTTTATGAAGAGAGAAGTGTTGGAGGTCTTGGCCTATTTCTGTTCTTTTATAAAAAAAAAGAAACAAAAATTCAATAACCAGATCTGCGCCTTTTACAGGGATTTTCCAAGGGAACATTCATTATCTCATGAGACATTCGGCGGAACGATTTATTTTTACCGCCCAGACTTCGTTGGTAAGCGAGAGTGTCCTGATAATATGTGCATGCTATTGTCAATGGTTTTAGGTGCTTGCACTGTTACAAATATGAACGCATATCCTCTTCGCTTCAACTTCTCCTCTAATCCAACAGAACGTTCAGAATGGAGAAAGGACTGCATCAACATCCGGATACTAGAGACTGCTTTTTGCAACGTGAAAAACAACGTGAAAAATTTGCTTTTTTCATGGACACCACATAATGTCTTGTCCTGGAATTGAACCTACGAGCTAAAGCTCTTAATCCGAACATCCGTTCCACTAGGCTATTCACTATGACTGAAACAGAAGATATATAATTACAAAGCTAAAAGAGCTAGACAAAAATATTACAAAGCTTAAAATCATAAAATTATGGGAGGGTGCATAATATTTTTAGGTTGCCAGTCAACTAGCAGTATGCACGATTTTTATCCCTGCATTCATTCTTTCCTTTCCCGACAGTCTAAATGACGATGGTTTGTGTTTTTCTTAATCTCAGGTGAAATAATTTTACTCTCTGACCGGCAATTGTACTTAACCCAACCATCTTATAGATCTGTTGTCATATTACAACACTGATCATGGTAGCATACGAGGGAACTTTCATTTTTCCTAAGTGGTTATAAAAAATTGAAGTCAGACAAGTATAGAATAAAATAAAACACATTGCGAAACGTTTGTATTTGGTGTGGCGCAGACGGAAGATAAAAATCTATATAGTCTTTATTGTTGTTTTAGAGAATTCTTTAATGATAAATGTTCCTAACGATGTCTTTTGCTCTTATTTTCAGTAAAAGTTTATAAACAAAAAAATTAAAATCTAGTTTCTAAGGAAGAAAACTGCATTATGACGATTGATATTTAGTTGGGTTACAGAAAGAAAAGTGGTTTTGCAACAAAGATAATATTGCAGCAGCCGCTGCAGCCGGTGCCACGGTTGCTGCTGATGGGACATAATATTGATGGTTATGATGAGGATAATGATCACGTAGATATGGAGAAGGAAACGGAAGGACGAAAATGATGAAATAAAATGGTAATGGTGATGATGATCATGATGATGATGATGATGATGACGACGACGACGAAGACGACAACGACGACGACGACGATGACGACGACGACGATCATCAGCACCATCATCATGAGGAGAAAGAAAGGAGAGAAAAGGAGGAAGAAAAGTAGGAGGAAGGGGGAGAAGTAGAGAAGAAAGTGGAGTAGAAAGATGAAGAGAAAGAGGAAGGGGATGAATAAGAAAGGAGGAAGTTCAGGAGGAAGAAGAGAGAGAGGAAGAAGAGGCGGAAAGAAGAAGAGAGAGAGGAAGAAGAGAGAGAGAGGAAGAAGAGAGAGAGGAAGAAGAGAGAGAGGAAGAAGAGAGAGAGGAAGAAGAGAGAGAGGAAGAAGAGAGAGAGGAAGAAGAGAGAGAGGAAGAAGAGAGAGAGGAAGAAGAGAGAGAGGAAGAAGAGAGAGAGGAAGAAGAGAGAGAGGAAGAAGAGAGAGAGGAAGAAGAGGCGGAGAAGAAGAAGAAGAAGAAGAAGAAGAAGAAGAAGAAGAAGAAGAAGAAGAAGAAGAAGAAGAAGAAGAAGAAGACGGAGAAGAAGAAGACGGAGAAGAAGAAGAAGAAGAAGAAGAAGAAGAAGAAGAAGAAGAAGAAGAAGAAGAAGAAGAAGAAGAAGAAGAAGAATCCTTTTACGTGTGTATACAGTAAGAATCTCATGATACATGCGGAGCTACAAATCCTGTACGAATAAGCGCGTATATAACAACTAGGGAATAAGTCAAAAGTCAAACACCTTAAAGGTCACGGTAAGCATTTAATACACAGAACAAATAAGAGCAACCCACCCACAAAGGAATGAGAAATTACTACACAGGTAGGGTCAGGGTAGCCCACATGTCCGGCGATATTTTGTAGATTGAGCCTTGAAGAATCCCACATCTCCTGGGTAGTGCTAAATTTTCAAAACAACAAAAGTGATATTTCCTTTTTTCTTCTTTCTAGGCTAAATTCCTCGAGCATGTAGATAAGTACTGTCTTTTTGTAGCATACCTCTATAATGCTTTTTCTTTACCATTACATTAGCATCGAATCTCTGAATCCTCTGAATCTCTTTTGGCTCTCAATGCAAACATCAAGATGATGAGTGAGCTGGTTGAATCGTTAGCGCGCCAGGCAAAACGCTTAGCGACATTTCGACCGTCTTAACGCTCTGAGTTCAAATTCCTCGGAGGTAGACTTTACCTTTTATCCACTCGGGGTCGATACCAGTTGAACACTGGGGTCGATCTAATCGACTTATCCCCTCCCCCGAAATTATTGGCCTTGTGTCAAGATTTGAAATCAATGCTAGCAAAAGAGGAGTTGATGGTAATTTTATTTTCAAATTAATATTTTGCCGATTATTTTTTTTCTCTTCGGTGCTACTCAAACACTAACTGTCTGTGCTTATCACTGTATTTGTTTATTAGGCAATTTTGTTTTGCTTTCTCTTTCATTTAATTGTCTCTGTCTCGGTAGAACATATTCACTATTATCACTATTGCACCTAACACCTCCTACCCCTACAACACAAGTGACAATAATGAACTTCTAGTAAACAAAGTAAAATAGATATTTGCAAAAACATATGCACAAAATAAAATTACTATAAAATAAAGTTTGTTTCTACTTCAGGTAATAAAGTAGATGTTAAAATATTTCGTAGCTCTTTATTGTCTTTTAAAAAGAGGCGGTTTTTTTATTATGTAACCCTGTGAGAAATCACTTTTTCTTGAGAGCTCTGACAATGACGTCTGTTCGCTTATAAATTTTAAAATAATTAAAGAGTACTAAAGCGACGAGCTGGGAGAATCGGTAACACTCTGCACGAAATGCTTAACGGTTTTTCTCCCGTCGCTACGTTCTGAGTGCAATTTCTTCCGAGATTTATTTTGCCTTTCATCTTTTTGCAGTCGATAAAATAATTAGCCTATGAGCACTTCCCCCTCCCCTCAACTTGCAGGCTTTGTGCCAAAATTTGAAATTATAAAGGCAGCGAGCAGGCAGAATCTTTAGCGCGCCGGACAAAATTCTTAGAGGCATTTCTTCCGTCTTTACTTTCTGAGTTCAAATTCTGCCCAGGTCGACTTTGCTTTCATCCTTTCGGGATTGATAAATTAAGTACCAGTGAAACACTGGGATCGAATAGTCCTCTCCCACCAAATTTCAAGCCTTGTACCTTCAGTAGAAAATATTATTAAGGCAGCGAGCTGGCAGGATTGTTAGCACGCCGGGCAAAATGCTTAACGCATTTCGTCCGTTTTTACATCCTGAGTTCAAATTCCGTCGAGGGTCGATTTTACCTATCAGCATTTGGGATGGCATTGTGCTAAAATTCGAAACTAATAATTTGTATTACTAGTTCTAATATAGGCACAAGCCTGGAAAAATATGGTGAAAGGGTTAGTCGATTACATCAATCCTAGTTCATAACTGTTACTGTATTTTACCGAACTTGAAAGAATAAAAAGCAAAGTTGACTACGGGAGAATTAGAAATGGGAACATGAAGAGTCGAGAAAAAACAAGAGGAGGTTTCTGTTTCTTTAATATACTAACAAATTTTCCAGTTCACACCCTTTTTTTATTAATATATAAGAACAACAACAGTGAAATCTGGGGGAGCGGGGACCAGTCGATTACATCAGTCCCAATGCTCAAATAGTACTCATTTCATTGACCCCGAAACGATAAAAGGCAAAGTCGCCTTGATGGAATTTGAACACAGAGCGTAAAGACGGACGAAATACTGCTAAGCAATTTATCCGATATGCTAACGATTCTGCCAACTCGTCGACTTAATAATGATTATAATAATGATATTAATAATGATGATTGTTTCCTACAAATGCAGAAGGACTGAAAATTTGTGTGTAAGAGTTAGCCAGTTTAGTCGACCTGAGTACTTCCTCGATAATTTATTTATAGGACCTCGTGTGATGCAAAACAAAGTTAAACGAGTCGGGATTCAAACTCACAGCATAAGACGTCGGAGTAATGACCACTTGACATTTTCTCCACTCTTTAGCGATTCTCCAAATCTACCGGCAATAATTGTTTACATTGGCACAAGGTCAGAAATATTTCGGGAAATTGTATCGAGCCTATTTCTTGGCTAGTATTACATTTTCTTGACAACGAAAGGATTGAAAGCAAATATCTGAGCGGTATTTGAACGTAGACCGTAATGTAGAGCCGTAACTAAATACTGCAATGTAATTAGTCCGGTTCTCTAAAGATTCTGCCAATGCCCCGCTCTTTAATCCTATCTGCTATAGGCACAAAGCATGAAATTTGGGGTGTAGGGGATACGTCAATTACATTGAGCCTCAGTGCTTCACTGGTACTTAATTTATCGACCCTGAAAGGACGAAAGGTAAAGTTGACCTAAGCGGACTTTGAACTCAGAATGTGAAGACGGACGAAACACTGCTAAGCATTTCGCTCTGTATGCTAACGATTGTGCCAGCTCGCCGCCTTCACCGCTCTATAATAATAACTTCAAACAAAGACACAAAGAAAGAGAGGAAAAGTCGATGATATTACCCTAAATATACTCGACTATGTTTAATAAACCTCTGAAGGTAGAAGCCTAAAGATGACTTCGGCGGTATTTGAACGCAAAAACGTAGAGCCGGGAGGAATACTCTAAAGTTCTTTACAATATTTGTTCTAGCTCCTTATGTTCTGAGTTCAAATCCCGCCGATGTCGCAATTTGTCTCTTCTTTCTGGCATATCTAAAAGTACTTTTCAGTTACTGCTATGGATATTGTCAATTAGCCCTTCTCCCAATGTCTGTGGCTTTGTACTTGTGCTGGAATTTCTAGAATAGGTAGAGGGTTACAACTTTATACGTTATATATGAGCTTGTCCGCGGCCATAGTGTGTGTATTCTCTGCTTTTCTGTAAATTTATTTCTCGCCCCATTGTGCCACTTTTTCATCACAAACACACGCACACATACATATGCCCCCCCCCCATACACACACACACGTACACACGCACGCACATACATATCTGGTAGAGATATTTTCTATATGACTAAAGCAGTAAAATCCTACATTAATATATATAAATCTTAATCTTTTGTCTATATTCATGTGTGTACACCTTTATCATTCCCATAGCATCTATTATTATGTGATGTGTTTATTTTCAACTACAACTTAGTAACAGAATAATTACAGAACAGTCTACGGAGAAAATATTAAAAATGTCCATCAACGTGTTTATGAGAAGATAAATACGAAATAAGGTTAAATAAACATTTAAATATATATTTAAAATGTATATTTAATGTATATTTAATGTAAAAAGCTGAACTATTTTCACAGTAAGGAAGCTGAACAAATATCTTAAAAGCCCTCCAAAATGGTGACATTATATTATCCCCAATCCAGAAATGTCAGAAAATAGAAGTAGATTCTATCATTTATGCCGTACATATGATTAAATATACTCAGTGGAAAGATTATTGTTCTGGCTCTCACCCTTATCTTCGATTGATGGAAATGATAATAAGCATATTGTTGTAGAGCAACCTCACGCTTGCGGACAAAATTTCGCTTGTATTCAAATTTGAAATCGCCTGCTGGTTAATTAATGCATAATAGCATTTTAATTAATCTTGCTTCGTGTGATTGCGTGCATATCTAAGAATTTGTACAATCAGAGTTGTAATTTATTTTTCCTCACAGGTTCTTCTGCACTTACAATTCTCTGTTGCAGAGGAAATGTTCATATGGTTTACACGTTAAATAATTTGAACGGATCAATATAGTGTGAAAACGCATTAGCAAAGCCAGTTATAAACTCAGATTTCTAGCAGCTCGTTTTAGAAATATTTAAAAATCTACGTTAATGATTGATAAAGAAAACACTCCACCTGATGTCAGACAAACTTCTTGATTCCAACGGAGATTTATGAAAATAATAAGTTAGTAAGGAAAGAAAAGAAAACGGGATATCGTACGGTGGTAAATATCATATAAATTAATATTAGTTCTTACTGACGCCTTTGATTGTCTCTTCTATCAACTGAAAGACACCTACAAATTAGCTTCCAGCGATGCCAAAACGCTAGCCTTCAATATGATCGTCATCAACATATGTTGATAATGCTAACCTTTCTTATCAATAAGCTAGGCCAACTCACACACTTCCACACGTCAATAAATGTGTAGTTTTGAAAACTGTATTTATCATCACCTACACTTCCGATTCAGAGATACGTTCCACCATAACAACAAGGGCAGCAACAGCAAATACAGCAAACAAACAAAAATACATTTAACTTTAAAATTGAGGTTCCTATGGTTACTACAACTTGATATTATTGAAGTGATGTTACAATAAACATCACGTCAAAAGATATACTGCAGTAGTATCGAAACCTTATTGGAAGTAGCGAACTGACATCTACACTGCATTATATACCATGCAACGCGACATATCGAAGTGTTCAAAATTATCTTGATCTAGGCGGGGTTAAGATATTCTGCAAGTATAAATTAATGCATTTACACCAAACCATTCAATCGACGAATTAACGACCTGCCAGCCAAGACACAGTTGAAAGAGAGCTAACTTTAGTTTACAGAACAATATAAACATCAATGTAAAAGTGTCAAATGTCTCTTTAACAGACAATGTTAGATAGAGTTTTTCTGTAGAAAATAATATATACGTAGAGATTATAACAGAGTTTCATACATACATACATACACACATACATACAAATGCATAGACAGACAGACAGACAGACAGACAGACAGACAGACAGACAGACAGACAGACAGATAGATAGATAGATAGATAGATAGATAGTTAGATAGTTAGATATCGAAATCGCATTCACTGGTCGATGAAATGGTTTTATCAATATCTGTTTTCTGTCCTTTCCCCTAACTGTCAAACACATTGTTGAACAATATTTTCACATACACACATGCACACATATAAATACATACACACACAAATACACACACACACACACTCAAATACACACACAAATACGCGCACGCACACACGCACACACACACACCGGGGAAAATGATGGCATGATTATTCAAAGTAATATGAAATAGTGATGCTAAGCAATTGTCAGTAATATACACAGCACTTCATGTGTTATATAATAAAGAGCAGAACACAAATAACATAGAACGGTATTTTACCGGTTTAATACGGAAAGTTTGTGAGTTAGATCAAAATTACTCAGAAATACATAACAGGGTTTTAAAATGACGACATTAATAAGAGTAAGATTTTAGAAATGCTTATAAATACAGTTTCTCGTTGAAAGTCACACGTGGATTCTTTTTCCTCTTGTAAAATCGACGGAGAATAAAACATACATTTTACGAGAATTGGCAAAAATGATTTACTACTGTCTGCATTCATTCAACGAATCACGTGTGCCTTGCATTGAGACTAACCGAAGAGCTTTGTTTGAAGTCAATACAACAGAGATTGATGGATTTGGTATCTGTTGATACAGATAATCTAATATATGATATGTGTGAGAAATGCCTATGAAATTGCAAATGGCTCTTGGATAGTAAAGCTGTTGAGGAAATGAAAGATTTCTGAATTATTTGAGTCGGATCAAGCTGTTTAATGTCAAGGGTAAATATGTGTGAGTTTACTTCTGGCAATATAGTTGGTTCTCCGGCTGCAGAATTAGTCTTTAGAGAAGTGGTTGTCTTCCTTGATCTTCTTTGCCAAAATCACTAATTTGCCACTAATCAAGACGAAAGATATATCAATTTAAAATATTTTATCTATCCTCTACAGTAAATAACTTAGTAACAACTTCAATATTAAATAAGCTAGAGAGTCCAACATAACCTGAGAACGAATTTTAAATTCATCATCTTTGCTCACACCATCTCTGATCGAGAAAACTTATGACTGAAGACATTATATTCATGACCGTCATGTAATGTATTTCGATGTAACCAGTCTAAAAAACCATATCGTTCATAATATCCATCCTTCCTTTAAGACGTCAGGGGGTGCTTTGAGGCATATTTGACAAATATTTCTAACAGGTTGAGCGAGCTCTAAGAAGTTTCTCCATTGTCTAGCCTCGCTCCAGTGGCTTCCTTCAGCCATGTTATAAACGACGTGTTAGAATAAATTTAAAAAAAACGCAATAAATAGTTTTTCTAGCATAGACGGTAGATAAAAACTAATGAGATACCTAGCAAAGCGTTTCAATGGTAAAGATGGATGCTAGCGGGCAGCTTCCGTTTCAAATGTTCACAACCAAAGAGCATCATCAAATATGCACGAAAGACCATTTTTATTAGGCACTTGAATGATGACAAAAAGGTTACATGTCCTTGAAAACCAAGAGGTTTGATTTGAAATATAATATTGTGTCTGAGTGTGAGTGCGCACGCACGCACAGATACGTATACATATATAAATATATAAATATATATATATATGTATATGGTGGTGGTGGTGGTGGTGGTGGTGGTGGTAGTGGTGGTGGTAGTGGTGGTATTTGCAGTGGTGGTGGTGGTGGTGGTGGTGGTATGGGTTGTGGTGGCTTTTGGCTGTTGTTGTTGGCGGTGGTGGTGGTGGTAGTGGTGGTGGTAGGCATGGTGATGCTGCTGCTGATGATAATTGGCGATGGTAGGTGGCGGTCGGTGGTGGTGGTGGTTAGTGATGATGAAAATGATGATGATGAAGATGATGATCTGAGAAGTAGAGCTGGTGGTGTGATGTGATGTTCTGGTTATTTCATCCATGCGTTGGTTAAGAGAATTTGAAGTGTTTCAGGAATCATTCCCCCTACGGTTCCCATTTACAAAATATGAATATGAAAGAAACAATGAATCACATTTATATCAAGATATATACCAGGTGTTGGAGGGAATGGTGGAAAAGACTGAAGGGCGAGTAAGCATTGTAATAGAGCTTGGTATTTACAGGCTGAGATGGAGAGATGCTGAAAGAATAGGGATGGGGGAATCAGATATACATGTATGTTTGTATGTTTATAACATAAGCATATGTATATATATATATATATATGTGTGTGTGTGTGTGTGTGTGTGTGCATATATATATATATATATATATATATATATATATATATATATACATTCAATATATACATATGTTTATGAATATAAATACAAACATGCTTCGATATATACGTATATATATATATATATATATATATATATATATATATATGTCAGCCTTACTGAAAATATGATTGTTTTCTAATTTTGTTTTTATGATTTCCTTGTAGCTTTTGATGTAGCTTTTGTGATTTCCTTGTAGCGTTTGTTGAACAGTAAAGTTCTCGAATCCATTATCTATCTTTTCGTCCTTGGTAGTCTAATCTTCTGGTTGGAGTGATGTTAGCATGTATTTCCGCTTCTTTTTGGAAGGCGGAATCACTGCAATTTGTGTAGACATTACCACTTAAATTTGAATGTTTGACTATGTCATGTGTAAATGTTTATTTCTGCATGGAACTAGAGTATGGTGTATGTGCAATGGGCGCCGTGATGATAATGAATTTCCTAATTCAAAGAGTATTTAAATTCCCCTCCACAGATAATGGAATAAATGAAGAAATAAACAGAATTAAACAAACGTTAAGCACCATCAAGGATGATAAACTAATAAAGTAAGACATAATACACGCACGAACACAACACAATAAATACTTCATCTCTACAGCACAGCACCTATTAAATACATTCAATTACACACAAACTGCATCACGTGAATCGAATGTATACTAATTAGTGAATAGATGAAAATATAATCAAAACCCACATAAAACAGGAGACAAAATAGCATTATAGCAAAGTATAAACTCTCACTAATAATATACTGCAACATCAAAATTATAAAATCTTCCTATCAATAGGTGGTCACAAGCATGGAAGTCAGGAAACAAGCCACGAACGACTAATGTGATTTAAAAATTAGATTGCAGACACGAAAATTATACATTTCAAGACTGCAACTGTTGTACTAACTATAAATGTATGACGCTTCTCTGATCACTCATTATGTACTTGCAAAGTATAAAATAAATAAGCATTCTTTGCAATGCGCTGTACCACAACACAATGCAATAATAGATTGGAAAATTCGAATGAAGAACATATATGTATCGCACAGAATTTCCCATAAAAATATATGATTAATGACGGAATCAATACACACAACACAACCACATTATTAAATAAACACAGATAGCATACATTAGTCACAAACAAATATAAACAGTTGACTGTGTGGATATGGCGTCGTGTTAATCTTGAACCTAAAAGAAAATAAAGTAAAATCTCATTCGTCCATCCTGGTGGATGCAGCCCCTTACGGTAATAATATTTCATCCAGAACATGTGTACTGGAAGGTTTAGAAACATTGATGATGATTTGGAGACTTTTACCATTCCAAACAATCCACAAGGAATGTATTAAAACAATCTAAGAAATCCAGCATTAAATCAATAAAAAGAACCACTCCTGTATTCGATAAGTAGCTAATATATACATTTGTGTGTTTTTTGTGTGTGTGTGCTTATGTGTGTGTGTGTTTTTGTGTGCGTGCATATGTTTTTGTGTGCATGTGCGTGTTTATGTGTGTGTGTGTGTCCGTGTGTTTGTGTGTTTTTCTGTGTAACAATATGGTATCAAAAATACTAGGATAGATCAATATTTATAAATTATTATCATGTGTGATTACGTGCTACATCTTCATCATCAGTATGTATGTGTGTGCGTGCGTGTGCGCGTGTGTGTATGTACTATACAGAGCACTACTCAACTTGTGTAAACAAAGCATTTTATATTTGAAGTACTGTATGACTAAGAATTAATTAGATTACTGACAGAAGTCCACCTTGAATTCAGACAGAAAGGAAGACTCGAGTATATATTTTAACAGAAAGAAGACGCTTATCACCTTGTTGGGATATTGGCTAATATTTTGTTGCCTAGGTTGCAATTGTTTAATTGGAATAATGAGCAGAGTGTGTTGATATTGTTGTATATAATAAATGATATTTGGGGATACATGGAGTATAAATGAAGCAAACAGAATAAGCGATGGAAACCAATTGAACGCTTTATATATAGATAAAAAGTTTAGTCTTACACAAACAACAAAAAATAAATCATCGACTTTTCATCGGGGAGAAGGTGAAAATGTAAACCTATCCAGAGTGAGATGAATAGAAAACAGACACACTTGAAACAGCTCATATCATTCGTGTATATATATATATATATATATATATATATATAAACGTCATACACTCTCTCTTTCCTTTCCTGAGCGTCCAATAATACTATCCATATCACGTCCTCACTTTGTTGTTTTTTTGTTTTTTTGTTATTGTGTTTTTGAACTATATATATATATATATATATACATATAAGACCAAAGTGTACGTACGCTGCTATATATTTATATATATAAAAAATACAAAAATGGGACGTGAATGCAAAACATCCAGACGGTTAGGTGATGCAATAAAGGGCCAAAATCATCCAGACAGACGATAAAAAGAAAACAAGGACGGGTCATTCGGAGTTTTCTATCCTTAGTCGAGTTCCAGATTATCTTTGCAATTTCGGCTGGTTGTACTCGAGATTGCTCCAATGTGGCCAGGAAAAACTAAGCTAAGAACATTAGATTCCTTGGAAGAAAGCAGCGAATGTATACAAAAACAAGGACCGAGAGAAACGGAGAAATGTTACACAAATACAAATGGAATTAACAGGACATAACAGGTGTCTCTCGACTAAGGACGAATTAAATTAAGCTGGTGTGTGTGCGGAAGTAAAGGCTTACGACAGGGATATAAGAATTAACGAGGGCGAGAAACAAGGAAAGGGACACACACGCACACACACACGCACACACACACACACACACAAACACACACACATAATACATACATACATACATATATATATATATATATATATATATATATATATATATATATATATATATATATATATATATATATGTATATATATATATATATATATATATATATATATATATATATATATATATATATATATATATATATATATATATATATATGTATATATATATATATATATATATATATATATATATATATATATATATATACAGAGAGAGAGAGAGAGAGAGAGAGAGAGAGAGAGAGAGAGAGAGAGAGAGAGAGAGAGAGAACAAATAGTGACGGATTATCAATACGGGTAAAATACTTCGTAAGCTCTCTATTGGCACACCTGACTAACAATATTACTAAGATTAGTAAGGAACTCCAGGTAATCTTTCTGTAGGGTACAAGGTTATGGTTCATCGCAATTCTATATTGTAAATCCTGAAAATCCGTGGATGGGCTCCATATGATGACCATTATTTCTAACTTGTTTCTTATACATATGCATGTGTGTGTGCGTGTGTGTGTGTGCTATTTGGGTTGTGTCCATCTCTTACTACTCTGAGCTTCGCCGGTGGTTGTGCAAGCTCTTCAGATGAAACTAAGAGTTACAAGTGACTAACTAGGCTAAGAAACATTTCATTAATCTCTGCTATGATATCGAGTACTCTTTTTCCGATAGTAAACACTAAATGGATTTATGCGTGTGCAAGTGTATGTGTATGTATCTCTCAGTCTCTCTCAGTCTCTCTCTCTCTCTCTCTCTCTCAGAGAGAGTGAGAGAGTGAGAGAGTGAGAGGGTGAGAGAGAGATGTAGATATATACATGCACACACGCACACATACATATATCTACTTATTTATCGATACATACATAACACTTATATACATAGCTCAAAGACTAGTAAGATATTAAAACATACCAAACTTCATAATCAGTGGCTAACAATTAATCTGATATACTTCTGCTCAATAGGTATCCTATATTTAACACCCGTTCAATGGTAATATCTTTTTATCAGCGAAAACCAAACTTCTTGTTCAAATGGTTTTAAATGGCAGACGGTAGATCACCATACAGATTTGTACCTACTGCTATACGTTCCAAACAATCTAAAAGGCTTTCTTTTTTTTTAATTTATCTTTATGATCATTGGCATTAATGTACAGTTCACATAACGTTAAATTATATTCTATGATATATTTTTAGACTGGTAGTTATTTCATGTGCTTCTAAACTAATGACATGATGAGTAGATTTTACATGTGCGTAGTTGAGAATATCACGTGTTTTGCATATGACAATTGAATACTGCATATGTGACGCATTTTCTTGCGTATTTTCGGCAACCAATCATATCTCACCGATAATCGTATTTCGATTCGAATGAAACTATTTCTGGTTAACAAAATTTCTAACTCCAAAGTTATCTATGCTTCTTCAGAACAAAATAAAAATGTATACGAAACTGATATCTGATATCTACTCATTCTGTAGACACCTTTCCTATCAATATTCCCAATATCTATAAGAAAACCAGCTCCAACACGTATCATGCCGTTAATTTAAAGAGAAAATAAATAACCATAGCAAACGGTTTAAAAATAAACCACAGAAAAGTACATTTAGCGCTACGTGAATCATGCATTTCTTTGAAAGACCATACATATAATTCTCAAATAATTTTTAAAGACTTAGTTATAAGCGTATAATGCGAATGTTCCCTGACGAAGAAACTTTTAGCCGTGAAATTCATGGTGCAATGATGCATCCTCAAAGGTAGGAAACGTTACAGGCGGAACAAACACTAATATTCTTAAATGCAAAAAATGGGAAATGTAAGAGATATTCCTTCCTGCTGACTAAATCATCGATCCAATATTGCTAAGATTTTTCTAAACTTTAAAAATAAGTATTTTCCCTGCAGGCCATATCATACGATCTTTACTAAAAAAGAAAGTGTTATTGTGAAGTGCAGTTGCATTATATAATAATAATAAACAGAAGAAAACCTCCCAACAAAACATGCCTCCTTTTAACGATCGCAACAACCTTATGGGGGAGTGCTGACAAGTCCCTGGCTTTAAGGGTATCACGAAAGGCCTGGTTGTAGACCTAACCTTCCGAGTTCTTTTACAGGGCTTAGAAAAATTGAAGGACTGCTACTAGTGTGTGAATCTAAGAGTGGAATATATTGAGTAAAATCATAATTAACTGATTCTCTTGTAATTTCTTTTACCCAAAGCCAGGAACATTTCGGAATCCCCTCGTAATATCTAATCTCTCAACGGTATATGTATTTCTAAAGTAATAGTTTATAATATTAAGGTATTTTTATTTAAATATTTTTTGTATAAACAATAAAAGAAAAGCAAGATTGTGCAAACTAAAAATCTCTTTAAATAAGATTTCCTCAGCATTCCAACATCCTGAAACGACTCCCACCATTATTATCCAAATATATTTGAACTTTAATGGATCATAAATATTACTAATTATCAAATCGCTTCGTCCATTCTCGAACACGCCCTTCCTTTGTCTCTCGAAGAAATGTAACGATCTTATACAGATGTTTGCTGTTTTGAAGGAAAGATCAAAACTTGCAGACATTTCCATCGATATTTATTAGATAATTTCCAACTACCAATTAGCTAAAATGGTTTATTTCCCATGTAGTAAATTTGGCATTACTTGAAAGAAGATCATATGATAAATATAATATTAAATTATCGATCCACGCAAAAGCATTATTACCATAAGTCACCTTCCAAGTTTTCGTGTATTTTACACATGATAGAGAATACATGAAAATATCACGAATTTTGCACATGCATAGATATTTCACGTGTTCTGCGTATGAAAATAGAACAGGCGAATGAGACTGCAGTTTTTCAGCAAACACACAAAACATCGATGACTAATCCTATTTCAAAGGGTGTACGAAAATGCTTTCTTATATATTGTTACGCTGCTTCCTTAATTCAACACTTTCAACGATTGGCAAGATGAAACTCGGAGTTACAATTCAATACTCTTCAATCCGTAATATCACATATATGTGTGTGTGTGTGTGTGTGTGTGTGTGTGTGTGTGTGTGTGTGTGTGTGTGTGTGTGTGTATATAAACATTATATGAGTATATGCATATATATGTACATGTATGTATATACGTTCATCCACATGTACATATAGATACATAACTGGGTACATGACGTGGCAAAAGAACAAGGACAAAAATGGTAAACACGGTGCAACAAACAAGCAGGCCACATAGAAACATCCCCTTCATCAGCTGCCACCATTAAAACTCTGGCATTTCGAAGAATTAAGGCAGTACGCATCGTTAAAATGGTTCTTCCCACGAACACAAATTAAATTGTTTTCGTGGAGGGTAGTGGCGGATGGAAAACAAGACAGGAAAACGAAACGGTGAAATAAACAAACAAAAAGGGTGTACAGCCAGACGTGAAGTGTGTATGTCTTGAACGCTACACTCAAACATACCTATATTCCAGGAATGTGAAGTTCAAGAAGCTATGTCCGATCACTTATAATAAAGTACTCAAAGATAACTTTGAGTGTGAATAAAAACATTTAATCCATAATCAATAATCTGAGGGCATTGTTTCACCTATGACTATATATGTTTGTGCATGTGTGTGTGAATGTGCATATGTATGTGAGTGTGTGTGTGCGCGTACATCTTTATGTATGTATGTATATGTATCTATATATATGTGTGTGAGCGTATGTGTGCATGTGTTTGTGTGTGTATGTGTGTGTGCGTGAGAGTACGCGCGCGCGTCAGTTGTGTGTATGTATGCATGTATGTGTATGTGTGTTTGTGTGCGTGTAGGTGTACGTGTTTGTGTGCGTGCGTGTGTTTGTGTTTGTGTTTGT
This sequence comes from Octopus bimaculoides, assembly GCF_046866305.1. Classification (NCBI taxonomy): domain Eukaryota; kingdom Metazoa; phylum Mollusca; class Cephalopoda; order Octopoda; family Octopodidae; genus Octopus; species Octopus bimaculoides. Next base: position 91,639,792 of record NC_142929.1, read on the forward strand.
GTTAGCGTTTATCCTAAATATATGAGCAAGATAGTTTCATTCTTTTAATTGATTGTTTGAAACTTTGAGTGGTTATCTATGTAATTTCAGCTTAAAATAAAATGTATTAAGGAACCGAGAGAGAGAGAGAGAGAGGGGGGGAAGCTAAAGGAAGGGAGAAAGTAAGAAAAGTAAGAGAGTTACTGAGTGGACTGAGAAAAGAGACGTCGAGAGTTAAAGTGAAGGGAAAAAAATTGCAAGATGCCATGAAAAAGAGGTTTGTAGAAAAGAAGTATTAGAGAATGAATTAGGAAAGTATTATTGATAGATATAATAAGGAAATGATAAACGCTTAGAAAGTGAAAAAGGATCCTAAGAAATTCGAGAGAATAACTAGATGAATACATGAATGAATGAATAAATGAAAGAATGGATGGATGAATGAATGAATGAATGAATTAATGAATGAATGAATGACGGAATAAAGGAACGCTCAAGCGAAAGACAGACTACGTGACTGAGCAGGACAGATATGGTAAGATGAAGCGGGAGGCAGTTCTGTAAGGAAAGACATTGCGGTTGTTGAGTGAATGGGATGAAGAGACATGTAAAAGAAACAGAGAAACAGAGAGAGAGAGAGAGAGAGAAAGAAAATGAGCATGAGAGAGGGAGCGATATAAACACAGATAAATATGTATGTATGTGTATGTGCGTATGGATGTATGTAGGATTGCGTTCGAGTTTAATCATTTTCATTAAAGATATTTGCATATTTCTTTATTAATCCATTATGCTTTATTTGGAGCAATAATGTTCTGGAGTCCATCAATATCGAAATGATCACTAGCGTAGAACGACTAAATAAACTCTACTATTGCACTGCATACGCGAACTCCTATTTGCACAACCAAAACAAATGCGTGCGCACACATAATATACACACATACAAACACGTATGTATATATATATAGGTGTAAGTAAAGTTTACTATAAACGACTGTCTCAAAGAAAGAGACAAGTCAACAGATGTATCTATACACGGACCAAATATAAATACACCTCACCTGTAAGACGAAAGTTGTTGTGTATTTGTCTCTGTTCTTCCCGCCCCTTCACTTCCAACACTTCAACGTCTCTAGTGTTCTGTAATCTCTCTGCTACCACTAGCTCATACACCACAACTATTCTAGTGTTGTATTTCTACTACCAATAATAATATACACTACAATACTGACACGGATTCAACGACAAATCTACTGATGTGTACTTATATACAACCAGAAATATATCTTGTGTAGTGCTGTCTCTACTGGCATCCATACAACACTTCAAGTCTCGGGTTGTGTCTCCTCTACCACAATCACGTATACGTCAACCAAGCTTTTGTTGTCTTTACTTTCACTGACACAAACACGGCATTACGTCTAAACTCTCTCTCTCTCTCTCTCTCTCTCTCTCTCTCTCTCTCTCTCTCTCTCTCTCTCTCTCTATCTCTCTCTATCTCTATCTCTCTCTCTCTCTCTCTCTTTCTCTTTCTCTCTCTCTCTCCCCCCTCTCTCTCTCTCTTCTGTCTATCTCTGTTACACTCATCTCATTAAATTAGTTGTTATGCTTCCACTACCACTGACACAAACATTTCAACTTATCTATTTGTCCTTATTAACGTAACCATACACACTTCAACGATTCTAGTGTTGTTTAGTGCCTCTACTACCACAGACACACATCAACAATCTAGTATAGTATAACATCACACACAACTCTAGTGTAGTGCAGGGCCTCTTTTACCACAGACGCACATACCACAACAACACTAGTGTTCTGTTGCGTCTCTACTAACTACAGACAAGTTCAAGTCAACAAGTCTAGTAAAGTGCCTATACTACATACTACCACAAATACATATCAACAAGTCTGGTATTGTGTTATGCTTCTACTAACACAGACACATAGTCCGCACAACCTCAAAAAAAAAAACTAGAGAGAAGTGGGAAAACAACAAAATATTTATTTAACGCATCAGTACAACATATTTAGATCCTTATTCGTCGAGGATCAGTTATCTATTACCTATCAAGGTGAGAGAAGAGAAAAGTAAGAGGAGGATTAAGGGCATCTGCGAAATAAATACAGCCAAGAAATACATATGAGTAAGAACCGTATCTGGATTGCTGATTCGGCTCTGCAAACTACTTACTTGACTTATAATTTATCAACACCAGTTCAACTTTCAACTAGAATACAAAGGTGTTCTAGTTGCTACCGTTCTCTGTTTTTCTTTTAGATACAAAATAGCGCATCTGGGCCTACAATGTACAGTGTATCCTTTTGTTTCGTAAGACAGTAGTATGCGAGTTGAGGGACTTGACTACTATCTTCTACATGTCAGGTAACCACATAGACTCCCTCGTTGGCGCGAGTATTTTAGAGTGCATGTTACGTACGTAGATAGAAACATAGAGATAGTTATGTTAACAGAAAATTAAAGCTACAAGTAAAAAGTAAGGGAGAGTTAAAGAAAGCGATAATAGTTAAAACGTAATAAATAAGAATAGCTGCAGTTGTATTTTTGAAGCACACGTAACTGTGTAAAGATAGTAAGGAAGGCCTCTTTGATGAATATAATACACGTAACTCTCAATGTTGTAAATAGAAGATTCGTAGTTGTATAGATAAGGTGGTGCTAAAAGGGGAAGCCAGCAGCGACGGAGTAGCTGGTGCATGGTTCGATGGGCACAGAGGAAATATTTTGTAAACCGAACTGTGAAGTACTTTAGGTTAACAACATTAACACTGTCGACATGGTCGTCGTCGTCGTCGAAGTTGGCGTCATAATCAACATCAATTAGCGTTGAACTAAATAACTTTTGATTTTTACCTACACCCTGCTTCATTTGGGATCAAGTACCTACCAATCAGATATTCGTGATTACAACTATGTCCGTATGAGGCAAAAATTATAGAACAGAAACAATAGAAACAAACACCACTATCACCAATTCATCATCATCATCATCATCATCATCATCATCATTAGCCTTAATCATTATCATCACCATCATCACCACCATCAATATTAATCATCATCTTAATCATTATCATCACCATCATTTTAATCATCATCATCATCATCATCATCATCATCATCATCATCATCATCATCATCATTACCATGTTTTTTAACAGTTTTCTGCGAGTTTCTACTGTATAACTATCATGCACGTCAGTTTTCCTGGTGTGTAAGTGTAGAGCAATGTGTTTAAGGGTATAAAACTGTGTAGCGGAAGTTTGGTCTGTAGCTTCTAGAGTTGTTTTAGTGTTGTATTTTTTTTCTCTGCTGTGCTGAAAGAATGAATATATTCCATGTTAGTTCGGCATTTGGGCTTCATATACATTGTGTGATTAGTGCTGAGTGTTTAAGTGTCGAACGGTGATTGTATATAGACTATGCATGGGTAATGTTATGTTATTGGATGGCAATTGTGTACACAGATTTATAAAGAGCTGTTGATATTATAAATGCCGGATATCAATTATGTAAGAGTATTTGTTGTGTTATTTTGTTATGTGCTGATTGTGCAGAGTATGTGTTTGCATTTTATTACTTGGAGATGCTTCTTAGATTATAATATTTGAAAATTTAGTGGGTTGTGATTGTATAGAGAATGTGTTGTATAAGAAGAATAAATAAACGGAGTGGTGCAACTGAAGTGAAACTGTATTGGGCAGGATGTGAAGTGCGCCGTGTTATCTTTTAGATTCTGAACAATATTGTGTATTCTGACATATTTTCTTAATGTTTATATATCATACATGATACCTAGTTCTCCAAGTAGGTGCTCAATCGCCGGATGGTTAAGATGCCCACTTTGAAACCACGTGCTTTCGGGTTTGAATCTACTGCGTGGCATCTTTTGTAAATGTAGTTTTCTGCAGCTTCAAACCGTTCCGTACCTTGTGAGTTATTATGAGTAAACGGAAGCTGTATAGAAGCTCAGAATATGCATCGTAGCTGTGATGCAAAAGTACGACCTTGTCTCACACACAGTGTGTGACATGGATTCTACCTGAGAATTGCGTTAAAGGTAAAGGGTAAAGACTCCTTTTGGTTATGAATGACCATAGAATGCTCCTAGGAAGTTCCCCTCCAAGGCACAAATCTAGGCAAAGTTGTTTCTAGAAGGCCAGCAGTCGCCCATGCATACCAGCCTTTCCTCTCCATGCCACTGATGCTATCCAAAGGAAAGGTAAAGGCCGCTACAGCTTGGCACCAGTGACGTCGACATTCATTTCTACAACTGAATAAACTGGAACCACGTGAAATAAAGTGTCTAGGTCACGAACACAACACAAATCCCAGTCTGGGACACGAACTCAATACCTCATTATTGTGAGCCCAACACTCTAACCACTGAGCCATGCACCTTCAAAGGTAAAACCATACAGAGATTAATTCAGGAGTAGATAATTCAGTTGATCGAACAATTGAATCTTCATCGTCAGGCAACGGAGAACCACTTAGCACTCCAAATATCATTGGCATTGTTTTGATCTTTATGCCCCTCATATTCTGTTCATTTCATTTTCATGTTACCTGCTCTTTGACAGTTTCTCCAATGCAGGCAGAAGAATATTTCACTCAGTGATCGAGATATCAATCAGAGCGCGAACCTTTTCATTCCAGTCCTTAAAATTATATCTGATACATTTCCTTACTACAATTGCCACTATGGAGAGGAATCTTCAAGATGATTGTCGCCAGATCATTGCTATGTATCGTTCGTTACACACATATCTTATACTACCCGTTTTGAAATCGACGGCGTATTTCTAATATATATTCATAAATTTCAAAGGACGCCTGTGTTTTGTACCTGACGAACTTATAGTTATGTACAATCATCCATATGTAAGTTAGAGAGCCAAAGCATTTTTAAACAACTCAGCCGTAGTGAGAAAACGTTCCTCAAGTACAAATATGAAATGAGAGAATTTCAAAATTTTAAGCGGTCACAAATGAAATGGATACACAGATATCAACAGAAATTTATATATCCTGTACGTCTGACTTGTTTCTTTTTGCAAGAGAGTAAAATATTGTCTACTTGGGAGATATCTATAACTCTTGTAAAATACCTCTACCTGTTCGTTTTGAAATTTCGGGATTTCAGATTCGATTTCATTGCAAAACACCTTTGACAAACGTTCATTCAAGGTTTTTGAATTAAACTCGGCCGACAAAAGTTGTTCTTAGATGATACATAAGACTCGTCAGCAAATTTAATGTTATCACGTAATCCTCTGGCTCATTTAGACGAATTGTTGCAAGACTCCAGGATAGGTGTCCAGTCTTGGAATCACTTCCCCATTTCTTCACATCAGTCGCAGAAGTCAAGCAAAAGGATACATGTTTTGCTTTCCATCCTAATCTTAAAGCATTAAACAAATGCTACATATGAATATTATTCTTTCGTTATAGGTGAAGTTACCAGAGAAAATATCTAACCTCATTCCGTTATATCATTTTATAAGTCCCAACCTCACTTCATTTGAGGAGAAGGGTGCATTTGCCTAAATATGTATTTTAAGTTGTATATATAAATAGGTACTAATAAATATTTAAAATGCAAATATACTTTTAGCTTGCATCATTCTGGAGGGAGAAGGAGTCAATAATACAGTATAGTCTCTTACCAATTGTGTGGCTATGTGCCATACCAATGTTACAACCCATTTCTTAAATAACCGATGGAGTGAGAGAAACGCCGGAGCAACAGGTTAAAGGCCTTAATATATTTAGTTGCATTTCTCTACTTTACGATTCCATAAATTAATGCTGTTGATAAAGTGTCGTATATTTAATCAACTATATTGCTTCCTGCAAATTTGAAGCCTTTTATCATTATAAGAAATCGTTGGAAGAAACTTGTAGTGGTGGAAGTAGAAATAGTAACACCAGAAGGAGATGCAGTGATAGTGTGGTAGTGGTGGTGGTAGCAATAGTGGTGATGATGTGGATGGTAGATGTAGTCGTGTTAGTAGTAGTAGTAGTAGTAGTAGCGATGATTTTGTTGCTATTGCAGCTGTTATTGCTATATGTAAAGCCATCACTACAGCAACTGCTACTACTCCTACTGTGTGATCAGATGGCAAAAACAGTACAGGCTTGTCTTAAAGACATTTATTTATGCCCCTTTACGTTCAGAGTTCAAATTCCGCTAGAGTCGATATTGCGTCTCATTCGTTCAGGAGTCAATCTATCAGATAATTATTAGGCTCGATATAAATATATACCCTCGATCTAGGCTTAATAAATTTGTAGTATTGATAAGTAATATTGGTTTCAAGTTTTGGCACAAGGCCAGCAGTTTCAGGTGAGGTGGGGTAAATCGCTTACATCTACCCCAGTGCTTTACTGGTATTTATTTTATCGACTCCGACAGAATGGAAAGCAAAGTCGACCTTGGCGGAATTTGAACTCAGAACGTAAAGCCGGACGAAATACTGCTAAATATCTTGCCCTGTGTGCTAACGATTTTGTCAGGTAGCCGACTTATTGATAACTAATATTAGTGGTTTGTAGTATTCGTTGAAGACATTTACTTTCTCTGTCTCACTCACACACAAACCCATAAACAGAAACACATCTGTAACGCACGTGCAAGCACAAACCTTCATACACAAACTCGGATTCTCACACAACCAATCACAAACATATAAGACACAACTACACGAACACACAAATACATATTAAGTGCATATTAACACATATGCACACTCCTCGTCTTCATCACGTTCACCACTCTCCGCAAGCTGTCATCATTATTCACATTATGAAAATCTTAGTCGTCACCAACACCAACAGTTTTACTCAACCATCATCATTGTTATCATAACTATCACAAAGATGTTCCACGTTGTTAGCATTATCGTCAGTGTCCTCTCGACTTCCTTATGGGAGATTTCAAAACAAACATCTGTTAGTGAGCAAATACCACTAACACAACCTCGCTTTCTTCAACAAAACTAAGACAGAATTGCTACTCAACAAACGACCATCTTTACCAATAACACCCACAGGAACTATAAACAAAGGAGTCGCGTAATATCGAGTATTCTTTTCTACTCTCGGCAAAGAGCCCGGAACTTTGGGGGAGGGGGCCAGTCAATTAGATCGGCCCCGGTACACAACAGGTAGTTAATTTATTGACCCCGAAAGGATGAACAGCAAACTCGACCTCGGCGGAATTTGAACTCAGAACAAAAAGACAGATGAAATACAGCTAAGTATTTCGCCCGGGGGTGCTAACGTTTCTGCCAGCTCACCGCCTTGTAATTTGCTGGTATTGCAGTGGCAGCACGTTTTCTGTCTCCCTTTTTGCTGGTCACGGTTTCATAGACTCCATTGCAGCTGCTTATGTCATTCCTAACAGATTTTATAGTGTTCAGAGACCATTGAACACCTGTCATGATGTCAGCATTTTGATACCAGCGTAAATCATCATGATACAGGTAACTCTTTACCAATACCCTGATAGTTTTTATTTTTCTCGTGTATGTCTTTCGCCTATAACTCTCAAATTTATCTTTGAGTTCTTATTATAAGTGTCTGGATATATCTTCTTTTGAAATTGCCAAATCCTGGAACGGCTGCAGCCTAAAAATTGAAGCAAGTTGAAGATAAAAGATATACACGTGGTCTCCAATATTTCACAGGTACTTCATTTTATCAAACCGGGAAGGATAAAAAGCAAGAGTATTCGAGTTCAAATTCTTCGGCGGGATTTTAACTCAAAATGTAAAAAGATCTATAATAAATTTCTCAAATGCGTTTCAACATTTCATCGATTACGTTGACCACCGTAGTTGACTAATTAGCACTTTATTTTATCTTCTCCAAACGGATAAAGTTGACCTCAGAGTGACTTGAGAACGGAACATAAAAATCGAACGTGTACCGCTCTAAAGATGCTGCAAACGCACTACTTCTCACTTGTATGAATATTGAAAAGAAACTCTCTTGCTGTTTCCAGTAATCTATTAAACAAACTAGTTGTCAAGAATGTACGATGTATGCAAATCGCACCATGTGATTTAGTTAGGCACTCATCATTAACAATGAATTTATAAGCAGTGTATCTGTTAGAGGGTTTGAGAGAGTATTCGGTTCCAAAATATAACTGTATGCTTTCTCTCTCTCTCTCTCTCTCTCTCTCTCTCTCTCTCTCTCTCTCTCTCTCTCTCTCTCTCTTCTCTCTCTGCATGTGTATAAACAATGGTTGTATGTCAGTATTTCTCATAGCACATTAAGGCATTGGTCAGGATTTTTTTTCTTTTTTCTTTTTGTAGTGACAAGGAGGCATATAAATTGCCATGTTTAATATAATTTATAAGGTTTCTCACCTCCGAGTTTGTCACCGACCATGAAAAACAAAGACTATATTCAGTCGTCTTATAATAAAGTGAAAAGTCAAATATTTGCATTAATATATATATATATATATATATATATATATGCATGTATATATAATAGAAAAATTAAAAGATAGTTCTTGGTACAGTATTATATATTTGAAAAAAAAAGATGGTTTTTGGGGAGATAATTTATATTTTAATGATATTGTTTAAAGTGAGTGAACATTATTATTAGATATAAAAATTATCTTCAAAGAAGCCATCTCTTCTCACTTTTTCAGATATATATATATATACATGCACACACATACACACATACATAAAATATATATGTACATTCATATATGAATGTATATATGTATGTTTGTATGTATGCATGTATATATATATATATATATATATATATATATATATATATATATATATATATATATATATATAGGTATGTGTGTATATATATATATATATATATATATATGCATACATTTCTGTGTGTGTGTGTGTGTGTGTGTGTATGTGTGTGTGTGTGTGTGCGTGTGTGTGTGTGTAGAGTGAGAGCTATTTCGCTGTCCCTTTACAGCAGCAGGTTCTTTTCACACAGCTACCTGGTTCCTGTACGAGCTCTGAAATACCAAGATATGTTATACGTCTACCTTGGTGCACATCATTTGCTTGTCATTCCTTCTCTTTTCTTTCAACTCTTAACCACCCTTATAATGTCTCACCTGTATAAAATTAGCATTAAGCTCTTCGTGATAAAAACATAGTTTATGGACAATTCGAACACAACAATCTTAGATATTCGGCAGCGTTTGTGAACTATTACCATCCCACCTCCACCACTACCGCCGCCGCTGCCACAATCATTGTGGTATGTAGTCCAGGGCTTCATTAAACAGTACTATCCTTGCAATCACTATCACCGAAACAATCGCAATAACACCTGCTGCACGTGACTGTTGTTGTTGTTGGTGGTGGTGGTGGTGGTGGTGGTTATGCTGTTTAGCTCAGGGTCAGCACTGACCGTGATAGACACATAATCAAACATATTTCATCCGTGAACATGTTTGTTCACAATTACTATGTTGCCCAACGAGTACTTTTATTTTTTTTGTTTCCCTTTTTTTAAGTCTTTAAGGTGTATTTGGGGTGAGGGAGAGAGGGATAGAGGATGGGTGGAGAGAGAGAAAGAGAGAACCAGATTTAACTGCTAGTTCTAGAAGATTAAACGGCCACTTAGAGGTTTCCTTGTTGGACTCGCTTTCATGTGATGGCTTGAAGTTCAAGAAATAGCAACCGAATTGCTCTCATGTCATACCCTTCCGTTTAAGCTATCAAAAGCAACACAGTGGCTAACGTAGTCCTATACAGACTATGCCGCATACACACTGACGGGATGAAAAGGGCTGGAAAGCCTTGTATTAGGGGCTTCCTCATTCAGGGTTGGCCTGAATCTCAGAGCTGTCCACTGACTCCCACACGTCAACAACAGCAACGACAGCATCAACAAAATCCACAGCACAGTACCGTGATTAAATGAAATAACAGTAAAACCATGTTTCTTATCTCAATCTGCCTTCTTAAATAGATACATTACATAACATATTCCTTAGATGTAACGCGTCTGAAAAAAGTAAAGGTGGTTATGGTTGGAAGGCATTGCATCGTAGGCATGTTTGAAAAACAACATGATTATAAGCAGCGTCACCATCACAGTTATCGATACCCCTATGCTATCTCACCTGGCACCTCTATCAACACCATCATCCACAACTCCACCACCATCAACACTCACAATCAACGATGGAACCTCTACGTGGTTGTGTGAGCTGTTAGAAGTAGCGCAGAAATCACCCTCAAACCATATGCAGGGTTGTCAGATAAATGAATTCAGTTTGTTTCTACTTGGCACCCATCGTCATATATCTAAACAGAGGTAAAATTTCTCCAAATTTCATAAACGATAAATAGAATTTGGAGAGGAAAAGTAAAGCCACAAAATCCCAGAAAACACTACGATAAAAACGTTTTTCATGTCAATCCAAATAACATCGGAAATATATTAAAATAATATATATATATATATATATATATATATATATATATATATATATATATATATATATATATATATATATATATATATATATATATATATATATATATATATATATATATATATATATATATATATGAAAAAAAACGAACGAATTTATCTGACAACATAATGCTTCGATTTTAAAGGGAAGGACACATTGCACTATATGGTGCTGAATGAATTACGTCTGAATAAAGGATCAATCGGGTTCCACCTGTGGCTAAACAACAGCAACTTCAACAAAATTGATAAAGCCCCCGCTGCTACTATGTCCATTACATTATCAACTTCAATACAACTACTACCTATACGATGTCAAGCATACAATCACCATCACCTCCACTATTCACGCGACCATATCTCCTACAATTTCCTCGATCAGCACTACCACCATAACAATCATCACCAGTAACAGCAGCGGTACCACCACCACTACCGCTACATGAGGACCACCACACCACACACTGCACCAGCAGCACCACCATCGATCGCCATCACCACTCTCCAGTATCTCCACCATCACTATCGTCACCACCATCGATCGCCACCACAACCACAACCGTCACCACCACTACTACCAACATCACCACCACCACCACCACCACCACTACCACCGCAACCACAATCGATAGCGCCACAACACTGTTACTATCACTATACCTCGATGCTAATCAAATTGTCATACCAGCATTACCAAAACCGTCAGCACTACTTCCATTCCCACCCTCCTAAGCGAATGACACCGACACAAGAAAGAATACATCACCAACAGCACCATGACAAATGCCAATAGCACTGCCATAGCAACACTATCATCTCTCCACCCAACATCACCGACAACGCCACCGCCATTACCATCTCTACAATCGGCTCTACTGACAAAAATCAATAGGGAAAAAAATAACAAACCTTATATAAAGATAATAATGTTTATAATCTGCGTTTATGTATCTATTTATATTTTAAAGGAATTATTTTGGTTCGTTTTAGATGAAAAATTTGGCATCGGTTAGATATAAGGAAATGCAAAACGACAATGATTTTTGAGTGTGTTTGTGTTCGTGTATGGCGGGGTATATGTGTGTATGCGTGTGTGAGATGTCCTTGTGTGTCTGTGCTTGTTCGTGTGTGTGAGTGTATACACACACACGCACACACACAACATTTATATAAATTGAAAGTTCTATATATAGGATATCATAAATACACGTGTGTGAACCTTTGTGTGTTTAATCTATAGATAAGCATGCGTTTGAGTGTAGTACATACTATATCATATGTGTGTATGTGTATGCATGTTTATAAATGTATACATATATATATATATATACATCATATTAAATAATATCTATAGATATTATATAACACATTCAAGCTCACATATATTATACGTATAATATATAGATACTTAATACATGCATATGTATTAAGCATCTATTTATATTTTAAATAATGGATATATCTTATTATATATTTATAATATATGTATACTATATATATCACGTTTTTATATATTTACAATATATAATACACACACACACATATTTGTAATATATACATACGTGTGCGTGTGTGTTTAAGAGAGAGTTTGTGTGTGCGTACGTGCGTATTCTACGCTGGTTGAAGACGTGAGCACGAGCAGAAACATTGAGATGGCTCGGAAGGTTGTCCTACGTTACATATATGCCTGCTAATATGTGTATATTCGATAGTCATACTTTCCATATATTTATTTCACATATATATTATTCGTTGCCCCCCACCCCAAATTTTCAATTAGTTGAACATTACGCACAGTGAATAGATGCCCCGATTGCATTTTCAGGATTATGGGTATCTAGTTAACCACATGAATCATATATAGGTATTTTTAAATCGTTTAGTCCAGCATTTGTTCCACCACAGCATTCTGAAAGTTTTCCAGTTCCATATAAGACGCACTCGCGTTGATCTCAGAGCATGTTTGTTGTTGCGGGGAATTTCTTTCATTCAAAACTGGCTACAGAGGAGAGTAGTCATCGAAACATCTAAATGTCATGAAAGGTTTCCATAAAATATATTTAGAGATATGTTTTTGGTATGGGTGTAGTCGAAATTCGTCCTGTATATTAATTTACATAGATTTTGGTCATAACACTAGCTCATTTCTAAGAAGTTGCCCAGCTCTCTGGATGAATAAACGCCTTGATTGATAAAATTAAGATGCGTCAGCTAAAAAGCGTGGGAGTCAAGTTACCGTGCGTGCACACACACAGAGTACATCATACGTGTGTGTAGTGACAGAACACACGTGAACCTCACGCAATACACACTAATTTGACAATGTCCAGATGAAGTCGTTTACTAGACCCACAGATAATGTTGTCTGTTATCAAAATTAATTGCTCTGTTTCAGAGTGACCATATTTAGCCGCTTCCACTTTACACACACGCACCCGCACACACACAAATGTATGCATGTATATATGTATCTATTTGTATATTGGATTTACTCATTGGACTGCGACCTGGTTGTGGAGCCAACTTCAAGTGATTGATTCGATCATATCGATAAAATCAAATATTTCATTCTGACATTTATTTTATCGATCTTTATTTATCGAAATAAAATTAAAACTGACGATATATAATTCGACACACCGGTTTACCTTTCCGTGATGGATCCACCATCCTAGTTATCCGATAAATGAAAGTGCAAGTGGTTGAGTACTCCAGAGATACGTGTACACTTAATATAACGCCAAAACCGAAACAACTTCACACCGCAGAAAAAAACAAAAAAATGAACACTACACAAACTCAGTATGTCAAACACTGAAATCGAACCAAGGATCTCGGGATTGCAAAACGAGCTCTCTTCCCAAACGTGCATGCACATAGGATAAATATTCAGGATACGTTTATCATACACAGGGTATATCATTTAGTATATTTCACTTTGTTATATCTATTGAATATTCTGATTTGTTCAATGTGATCCCCAATCGCATCCACACACACACATACACACACACACACACACACACGTACACACACAGAGACAGAAACATACACACGTGTGTACACACAGACAGACCCACACACACACACACACACACACACACACATATATACATAAACATGAGCACACATGCGCATGTGAGAGCGAAGGGGCGGAAACTGACAGAGTAGGGGATAGGGGTTCATATATCTACATATATATATATATATATATATATACACACACACACACACACACACATATATATATATAGAGAGAGAGAGAGAGGGGGAGAGGGACAGAGAGAGACAGACAGAGAGACAGACAGACAGACAGACAGACAGACAGACAGACAGACAGACAGGTAGATAGATAGATAGATAGATAGATAGATAGATAGATAGATGGATGGATGGATGGATGAATGGATGGTAAAATAATAATGTCGCATGAGACATTACAGCATCTATGAGGTCAGATTCTTATATATCGGAGGAAAAAGCTTCGTTTAATGTTTTCCAATAACGATCGGAGCTGCTGATTCTTATGTTTATGAAAGGATGAAAAACAAAGCGTGACATCATGTAGCCACTGTTGTTCTGTATATATATAAATAAACTACCTCTTCATATAGGATTTCTACCACACACTACGCTTTTGGATAGAGAAATTACATCACAAAGTCAAGCCAACTAGGAAACCGTTACGTGGTCACTTGGCATGTTAAAAATGCTAGTCAAAACATTTTCAAATTATAAGCTATGGTTTCAGAAGAATTGATAATGAAATTATAAATTCCTGATTGATAACGTTGTCTGGGTAACACAAATAGGATGAGTATGGTTGCAATGTATTTTGTCGAAGCCCTGTTCATTCAAGGCTAAACTAGGGTGAAACGATAACGATTGACAAAACTACACTCACTCGTACACAACACATCTAAGCACAAACAAACATACACACAAGCAAGTGTCCATCCCTCTATCCATCCCTTCATCCATCCATCCATCCCTCCTCCTTCCACACATACATACGTGTATACATGTATATATATATTTACAGACGCGCGCGCGCGCACACGCATACGCGTGGACACGAGCCATCAAGGGAGCCATGAAACTAGAAATAGCGGCTGAATGAAACTACAAAATTACTATACAGATAGATGGTTACGTATGTAGATAGATATATTTATTTGTAGTATGTGTGTATTTATTCGTAGCGTGTGTGTGTGTGTGTGTGTGTGTGTGTGTGTGTGTGTGTGTGTGTGTGTCTGTTTATGCATGTATATGTATAGATATATGTTGTGTGATTAACTGAAGCATACATTCATGCACACAGACAGATAGGCAGACAGACAGATAGACTGATAGGTAAATAAATAGGTAGATAGATAGATAGATAGATAGAGAGAGAGAGAGAGAGAGAGAGAGAGAGAGACTGAGAGAGAGCGATATGTTGCTTGATTGATTTATTGAATTATTAAATCAATAAATTATTATTGATTTATTGATTGACTGGTTGATCGAATCAGAGAATATTTAAGTAGGAGAGGGAATAGATGGATAGTTAAGTAATATTTACTCACTTAACGAAGGGGACTGCTGTGGCGTCGCTGGTGGAGGTGGTGTTGGTGGTCGCACATAGGCACATAGGCACATATACACAATACAAATGTTGGCAGTGGTAGGTGTGAATACGATGATGATGATCACCATGATCATGATCCGGATCATCATCACTATCATCATGTAGATGATGGTGATGATGTGGTGATAATAACGTTGTGATGAGGATGGAGACTACAGAGATAATGATACTGCCTATTATGATGGTTATAGTTATGATGGTTACTTTATTTTTATTTTCATTATTATTATTATTATTATTATTATTATTATTATTATTATTATTATTATTATTATTATTATTATTTATTTATTTATTTTTTTATCGTCAGCAACATGTCTATCAACGTCATCATTATCATCTAATAACAATTGTTCTCGTTATCCACCTTCTTACCATCACCTTCTTACCATCACCTTCTTTAACATTTATTATCGATTCATCTCCTACACATACACACACACACACACACACACACACACACACGTAAATAAATGGATCTCCGTCAGTTTCACAAATGCACATTACAATTGTTGGATCAACTGAACAACATAACAGAGCATGACAGGCTGAGTATTCCACAAACACAGCGTGCCACAATGTGACAAAGTGACAAGGCGTGGTATAGTCCATCCGACAGGCTGCCACATTTCGTGTATTCAATCACGCACACACACGCACACACATTCACATCATGCACGCATTCAAACTTGATTTGACCTGAGCGCAAGCTAAAAGTGATTTGCGGCTTGGAATGGGATCGAATCTGAGATCTTAATATTACGATATGAACATTTTTAGCTAGTCGGTCATGACTGAAATTACATACACAAGTCTGGCTGCTTCAGAATTTCGTTTCGCAATCCACTGCGTAGGTTCTTAGGAGCTGTCGTAGCCATGTGATTAGGTACTTCGCGTTGCAACATGGTTTCGGGTTCAGCCCCACTTCAAGGCACCTTCGACAAATGGGTTCTACAACGGACCAAGACTGACCAATGAAAGAATTCGGTAGACGAAGATTATGTGGAAGCCATACATACATACATACATACATACATACATGCATGCATGCATGCATGCATATATATATAATATGTGTGCGTGTGTCTCTGTGTGTGTATCTATGTATAAATCTGTGTGCGTGAGTGTAGTTTTGTTTATGTGTTTCACAACATACCGCATGGTTAACTTACATCCCCGGAACATAGCGGTTCGCTAAAAGAGACCGATAGAGTAAGTACCAAACATAGAATAATAAGTATTGGGTCTATCTTACCGACAAAATTCTTCAAGGTGGTGCTCAAGCGTGGCCGCAGTTTATGCCGATAATTAAAAAAAAGCGATAGAACAAAAAAAATCATGTAAAAGACGAAAGAAAAAAGTGTAACGGGTAGACGCAAACAGCGGAAGGCCTTCCAAGAGAGGGGCTGTATTTATAATACTTGGAGCTAACCAAAGTACAAATTGTGCCACGCTGATTTAGCTTCCCTTTGTTGATTTAACGAGTAGGATTTTAGTTCAATGAATCGAACTTAAGAACACATATACATATGTATATATGGACACAACGTATTGACAAACATACATACGCGTACCACGTGCGAACACGCACACACACACCGAGCATTTATTATAGGTACTTGTACTTGTACATATACAGACATAATGAAGCATACATGCATCTATAAAGCCAGGCTTCAGTATGAACATAGATGTTCTATCTGTAAGGAACTAAAGAACAGCATATTTACACATAAACATATTAAATATACGTACATATTATATGTGTGTGGGGAGAGAGAGAGCGAGAGAGAGAGAGAGAAAGAAGGGGGAGACAAAAAGAGAAGTCAATAGATAGATAGATAGATAGATAGATAGGTATTACTTATATGAAATGCACGTATATTTATGACCGTGTGCACATGCGTGTAATTAATGCTTGTCTCTCTTAAATCCTTAAGAATAAGTTTTTCCTGTGATTTGTAAGTGCATGCATACCTATATATACATATATGTGCCCGTTAATTTGTTTCATTTTGTTCTCATAGAACACGCATACACAGATAGAGAGACAGACACACACACACACACACACACACACACACACACACACACACACAAACACACACACACACACACACACATATACAGACACATGTACACAAGACAGACACGCACACACACGGATATATATATATACAAACAACACAAGCGGTTTAAAGTTAAACACGCATAGTTTATATAATAATAATGTACATTGCTATAAAAACCTAAACACAGGATTTACCAGAAATAGCAATGAATTTACCCTCACGCGACAGTCTACCGACTTAAAAGGGCAGAATCACATTGGGTTGTGTCGTCCTAGAAATTGTGCCTAGAAAAAACACAGGATGGCTTCTCCTGAAAGACCTTGGATTAGAGCCGATCTTGAAGTATTGTACGGTAGCACATACACACACACACACACACACACACACACACACACACACACACATGCATGTATACATGTATGTATGCTCATATATTTATATATGTGTGTATATTTATGTGTATATATATATGCATGTATGTATTAGAGAAATATACACCATTTTTTCACATGCAAACAAGCTTGCGAGAGAACAGTGCTTTGCGGCTTGATCTGCGTGAAAAAAACAGCTAATTCGTCTACAAATACCCCTTAGGTTACTGCTATAGACAGAAAATAATGCATTGTATAATAATGCTCTAAATATACACGGCCTGTTTAAAAGATGGTCGCGGTTGAAATACTTCTCGTCATACAGATCTGTTTCCATCAACCTTCCACACTACGGAGACGGTCTGTGAAAAAGGTAAAAAGTATGGTGATTAGCCCTTTCTGAAATGGCTCCTTCCTCGAGTACCGATCTGGTATGCAAGAACTAGTGTATTTTGAATGGATGTTGTATATTTTAATCGTAGGAGACGATATGATATCTTCTTGTTAATTTTGCTTTGTTTTGCTTTGTTTTCCGTTTGTTTTGAATATTTGTGACAGGCGCTGATTTCCTACAAGCCGTGTTCTTTGCGACTGTTTCTCTTTCCTATCACGCTTGCACACATATCACTGTATGGCAGATGCAAGTTACATTGCATTTCGACTCAGATGCCAGCAGGTATTTTAAAATACGATCATCATCCATGCGACGGAGATGTCTACGCTATTGAAGTAGTTGTTAATGCAGGAAAGTAAATATAGAAGAAATGACGCCATTATAAGTACGTCATTGTTGCAGATCCAGTTCTGATTTAACATTTCATCACAAGGACATCGCACAGGTCCCTCATATGAAACACGCGAAGCTTCACTTGATCTGAAAAACGTGCTGTCCACAACTCATTGGCACGTAGACGTGTGCTAGTGCTCAGTAATAAATACCTTGTATAATTCAACCTTGATCATAGGTCAGCACAATCAACATATAATCAATTAAGATATATAATTGATATAATGGATTAGTGATCGCACATGCTGTCATATATAAACACCAAGTGTCTATATATGTCATGTATGACAGTATATCAGCAACAAGGCATTCCTCCTGTCATGCCAGCGTATATATGACTATAATCTATCTGTGAACACAAGAGCTATTACACTCTTTTTTATTTTCATGTTTTTAGATTTTCACAGTCTGTCAACTATGTGTCAAAAGTCTACGACACAGTGATGCGAATTCATCGATGACACAGTCTCGCAAGAGTTGCCGTTGAGTTATCATATAAGCAACCAAGACAGCACAAGTATGACCAGACATCTTGCTTTTCATTATAGAAAATATTGAAAAATAAAACAAATATAAATGAAGACAGGAAATGCGTGTTCTGAAACTGCTAAAATGTCGCGCTAACGATGTAAGTTTACACATACATACATACATGCATACAGTAGAATTGACACGAAGCGCAGCCTCTCTTAGACAGAAAACCATTACATCATATCACATTTTGAAGTGCAATCTGTCAGTAGAACAGTAAAAATATGCGAGACTTTCCTGAAGTTCCAAATGTGAATTTGTCCGTGTTAACTACATCCCAAAGGATGGAGCTTTGTATCTTTGTCGGAAACCGGGACCCTCCTCAGGAAAAGATTTATAATAAGAGACATACATACATGCCCAAACACACACATACGCGCGCACACACACACACACACACACACACACACACACACACACACACACACAGATGCATGTACGGCAGTAAATTGCAATTGAGTATTATTTCGTATCACCATTCACCATATTCATCATTCTTTTCGCTAATGTCTTCCTACAACTCGTGTAGCACCGAGCAGATACTATCGTGATTCCCTTACCTTTGCCCTCCACGGAAGATCTAAGGCAGGACATCTCAAGGGCGTACGGGTGTCACCCCGGTACTGCTTAATTGACACTTAAAGGATGAAAGTCAAAATTCGTAACATCAATGGAATCTTAATTTAGAACTGAAAAAGCCAGATCAAATAACGCAAGGCAGTTCTTATAAAGACGATGTAAAATGAAGACGTTCCAGTTACGACTGACCATTCCACATGATTTTCAGATAAAATGTCCAAGACTACATCATCAAACATCTCCCATCAGTTTATGAAATGGCCAAGAGTGTTCAGAGAGAAATTTGATTGATAATCCTAATTAGGTGAGCAACCGCACAGTATCTAACCCGATGGCTTGAAATGTTACTAGCAGACCCGGTATCTTTACCCATCAGCTAGCTGGACTAAGACACGTATCATTGATTATGCTGCCTAATAACAACAGATCATGGACATCAGTGAACATGTGCAAGTCATGCAATAGAAAACTCATTCGACTATATCCGATCCTTATAATTATCAGTCTATAAATACACTAATGTGAAAATAAAATCTATTATAGAACTCCTCACTTTCTATAAATATACTGGATGCTCGAGACTCAAATACACGTTAGTCTGTGTATAGTATATAATATACATGCATACACATGTATATAATATATATATACATAAACACATATATATACTTATATATATATATATATATATATATATATATATATATATACACATATATATGTAAGTATTTGTGTATTTATGTGTGTATATGTGTGTGTTTCTCTACTTCTGTGTCTATGTGAATGTATGTATTTCAACATGTAATTTCTTACCTGCAGGGAAATTGAGAACGTACAATTCTGACGAGGTGTAACAGACTGCTGAAACATTTATATACAGTTTTGTCCCTTACTTGCAATAAAAATCAAACTCTACTTTTACCGGCATGTAAACTGACGTGAGAATTTCTTACAGGGAATATATATTTTTATGTATAGAAATCAATTTACTGTTTCTGCATGATTCACTTTTGGATTGTTAGAGTATATAATGTGCTTGTCACGAGGGAGAAATACAAATGCTGTTAAGGGTTAATTTTTGTAAGAAATTGCAAGGACTTGCAACAGCTCGAAACAAAAGCAAAGTAGAGGATATGTTTATTTCGACTATATACACTAGTGTTTCTGCGGTCCACGTTTTCGATTATAAACACCGATCATCCTTAAAGGTGAAACACAGATTCAGTGTTTTTATCTGAAACGAAAGAGGAATATTATACTCTGATTTGTATTGCACTGACTTACTTCTTTGATATCAGTGTTGTTTACTTCAAAACATCAACACTTACATGGGGGCAAATGTGAGTGCGTGCGCATATATAAACATACACACATATAAACATGCGCATAAAAATATACACACACATACAACATACAGATTGGTAGACAGATAGTTGAGGCAGCTGAACGCCGGCAAACCTTCGAAATCACTGGCAATCCTTCCTTTGTATAAGTAAATTTGATATTTTATGAGTGTGCATAAAAACAAATATTGTTATATATCAATGTTATACAATGTTATACATCCCAGTTGCAGGGGAAATCTTTTGGTTGTCTGTCTACGTATTCCCTCTCTGTATACCCACGCCCTCTTTAGTTGTTTCTCCTCTAAATGATATACATCTGTGTGAGTGTATGTATATATATATATATATTTAAATAAGTACACAAACATACACCTATATATATATATATATATATATATATATATATATATATATATATATATATATATATATATATATGCATGGCCACCTTGTTACAAGCAAAGACGAACCGACACACGGCCTCACACAAGCATACGCACACATGAAATTCCACATATACGTACATACATATGTGCGTGCGTATATGTGTAAGTATGAACCAATTGAGGACTTGGCATGTTGTCGTTCAAACTTAATGCAATTAACTGCATAGAAGCTAATTCCCCCTTCAGTCACACCACATCCTTTTAAAATTGGTAAGGTCACATTAGATAATGTAGTCCTACAAACCACATACACAAAAAGCTAAATCTGTCTGTGATCTTACGTCTTCTCGATGACGGTTAACTTGAGTCTAAATAACAGCAATAGCATGAACGTTACCCCTAACATATATATTTATATATGATAAAGTTTATTGTTTTAAAGTGTATTTAAGAATAACAACAAAATATTTACTGACAGGAAACGCAACTGAAAGACAAAATTGCAAATTCGTTTCGAATAAGACTTAAAATTTCGGCTAACGGTTAAAATAGTAATCACACATACACAAACAAACATACACACACAGAGAAATTACACAAATATGTTAATATGGATACATACACTATAATTTTTAAGAACATTAAGAGAGGATACAGTATAGTAATGATTATATTGTATAAATATACAAGATGGATTTTAGTGTGTTTTGGCAGAAATGTGTGTATGCGTGTGTGTGTGTATGTGTGTGTGTGTGTGTGTCACAAATATTTGCGCCACCACAGGCCTATGGCTCTGTGTATATAATCACCACCTAATTGTCAATTGTTTTATGTAAATATGATATCCATTAGCCATTCAAGCACGAAAGAGACGATTTGTCTGGGAATATTTAAACGAAGATATTGAGAAGCTGTGTTAATTCTTTTCGTTTCAATTCTTTCTTTGGGGTTTTCGGTTGTAATTTTGAAAATTTTGCATCGGTGAACTTAAAGATATACTGTACGTGTAATTTTATCCTGTGGCCTTTCAGCAAAGCTCTACTCTTGTGTTGTCGTTCTTTAAATGTAAGTCGAAACCCGCTGATAATTTTTCCTATTTCGAAATTTAGGAAGCCATTTTTTTCTATTCTAATTGCTTTCTGGATGTTTGCAGCATTTCGAATTTTATACCGTTGTTGTTGATTTCCAAGTTCTTTTCATGACTAAATGTGTTCTTAAAAAGTATTTCTATGATCAAGATTGTTAACTGTTTTGAAGGAAAGTGTTTTTTTTTTTTTTTTCCACTGAGATGTATTCTCGTTGATTAAAAATAAAGTCCTTTCGTTTGTTCCCCCAAATTTTGTGATTTCTAAATTGGAGCATGATGTTTTGTGAGGGGCACAAAACACGATGAAAGATAGACAACAATTCTGTGAATTACCAAAATTCATGCTTCCACTAAAGTAGCCAAGAACTCTCAAATCTATAATTTTGTCAGATATCAATAATATCGATTTACCAGTTTGCGTGTCTTTCTCTCTTTCTCCCACTTCTCACTCTTTATATACATGTGTGTGGGGGGGGGTGTATGTGTGTGTGTGTGGAGGGGTATGTGTGTGGAGGGGTATAAGATTTTGGCTTCTCCGTCCTAAATCTTCTATTAACCTCAACTGCAATAGAAAGAAGCGTAGCGACAAGATGAACTGTCTAACCACCCCAATCAAGAAATTTAGTTTATATAGGTCCCTTTGTTAACTCAGCCATCTTTTCGTTTCACCTAGCAGGTATTTCATCTATTCCAAGAGCCATCAACTTTCTTACTATTATTATTCGTATACGATGAGAAGAAATACAAATATAAATTGGAAGTATTGGACTACAATCTTTGGCCATTCATATTTATAATGAAAAAAAAAAACCAGAGCTAGCTCAGTTCCTTGGAGCACACTGCTGATAAAATTTGCTAAGCTTCAGTTCACACCATTTATAGCAACATATTGGGTTTATATGAGCAGAAAATACAGTATCCAGTTCAGCAATTCGTATGGACAAATATATTGAATAAGATCTTCAAATGAATCTTGAGGACATATTTGTAAAGATTGCATATATATATATATATGTATATATATATATATATATATATATATATATATATATATATATATATATATATATACACATATATACATACAAACATACATACATACATACATACAAAAATACATACATACATACATACATACGTGCGTGTGTGAGTGTGTACACCCGGTTTACCGTTCAGTTACAAGTTTGATCAACAAAAAAAATGTACTCCATTCAGCGAGAGATAAATATCATTTAATGTTCACAGTATTTAGATAAGAGCTCCTAATATATATATATACATATATGCATGTGTGTGTGTGTGTGTGTGTGTGTATGATTGTGTGCGTGTTTGTGTGTGTATCTGTTTGTGTGTCTATGTGTGTCTGTGTTTGGTGATGCAAACAGGAAAAGAGACCTCGAAACTTGTGTATGTATATATACCGTTTTTTAATAATTGGCAGACGATATAGAGTGACACGAGGGCCGAGAGTTTTGTGCATTCCACTTACCTATTGATAAGTGCCCTTGAGCCAATCTGTCACATCTGCCTATTAATAACACGCACACACACAAACATGCACACACATGCACATACACACACACACATGCACACACACACACACACACACACACACACACACACACACACACACACACACACACACAGAGAAATATATAGATACGTGCGCACACGCACATTCAAACACACCGAGCTGTTGTACAAATGCATGAATGTTATGGATTATAAACACTACATGAGACACAATGTGTGAATTCTCGAACCAGCAAAGAAGCCTTTATTGAGTTTCTCGATTTACAACAAAGAGGGGCCAATGTTCTCTTGTGTTCCTTGTAAATGGAATAAGAAAACATGATCGATCGATTAGAAAGATTTTGATGAGAGGCAGGCTCAACCAAATGCAACCTAGGACTAAACAACCACAAGAACATTGGTCGCTTCATAAACATATACATTCATGCGTGTGTCTTTTGTCTCATGTTTGATCCTATTAATGATATAAATGTACATATATTTATAATTATATGTTTACATAATCAAACAGCTAGAGACGTATACATAATCGTTGATCACACTAAACATGCGCCAACGCATTTTTGCCTACGTGTATATGCGTGTCTTTGTGCGCTTGTTACGTAACTAAACTGTCAACGAAAAAATATGATATGTATATTTACATGCAAATATATATACACAAGCATTATCTCTCGAGAACATTCACACTATGGACTCAAGTGCTCAGTAATCTACATATCTGATCAACAGCAACAACAAACTTTTGTATGTGGGCATAAGGCCTGAAATTTTGGGGTATGGTGCTAGTCGATTAAATCGAACCTCGTGCTCAACTGGTACTAATTTCATTGAACCCGAAAGGATGAAAGGCAAAGTCGACGTCGGCGAAATTTGAACTCAGAACATGAAGTCAGATGAAATGCTGTTATGCATTTTATCTAGTGTGCTAACGATTTTGCCAGCTCGCCGCCTCAATAACAATAATAATAATCGGTTCTGGAAGTTTGGAGGAGGGGGATAGTCGATTCACTGGTACTTATTTTATCGACTCTGGAAGGATGAAAGGCAAAGTCAACCTCGGTGGAATTTGAAAGCGGAATAAAAGGACGGACGAAATACCACTTAGCATCATTTTGCTTGGCCTTAATAACGATTCTGCCAGCTCGCCGTCTTAGGCACACGGCCTGAAATCTGAGGGAGGGGACTAGTCGATTACATCGGTCCCAGTGTTTCACTTGTACTTAATTTATCGACCTCGAAAGGATGAAAGGCAAAGTCGACCTCGGCAGAATATGACCTCGGCAGCTCGCCATCTTGAATAATAGTAATAAAAATAATAACAACAACAACAACAACAGCAGCAACAACAACAACAACAACAACAACAACAACAACAACAACAATAATAATAATAGTAATAATGATTTCGAATTTTGACACAAGTCCTGCATATTCGACGGGCGGGGAGGGGGTAAGTTGATTACATCAGACCTAAGGTTTAGCTGGTACTTATTTTATTGACCCCAAAAGGATGAAAAGTAAGAATGTAAAGAGATGGAAGGAATACCACTAAGCATTTTCTCCAACGCTTTAACGAATGTGCCAGCACAACGCCTTTATGAATTAGAGTTTCCAATTAAGGTACAAAGCCAGCAGTTTTGAAGGCAGGGGTAAAATCCATACCATCGACACCGATATTATTATTATTCAAGGCAGCGGGTGGGCACCATCGTTTCCGCCTAGCGATATTTCTTCCCGACTTTACATTCTGAGCTTCAATGCCGCCGAGATCGACTTTGCCTTTCATCCTTTCGAGCTCTATAAAATAACTACCAGCTGAGTACTGTAGTCGATGTAGTCGATGTAGTTGACTTATTTCCTTGCCCGAAATTGCCGCCCTTGTGCCAAAATTTAAAACTATTGTTGCTAAGGCTAGGCGAGCTGGCGAACTCGTTAACCCGCCGGACAAAATGCTTAGCGGCATTTCTTCTGTCCTTAACTTCTGAGTTCCAATTCCGCCGCGGTCGACTTTGCCTTTCATCCTTTCCGGATCGATAAATTAAGTATCAGTGAACACAGGAGCCGATGTAATCATCATCATCATTATTATTATTATTATTATTATTATTATTATTATTATTATTATTATTATTATCATTATCATTATTAAGGCGGCGAGCTGGCAGAATCGTTAGCACGACCATCGAAGTGCTTAGCAGTATTTCGTCTGCCACTACGTTCTGAGGTCAATTTCTGCTGAGGTCGACTTTGCCTTTCGGGGTTGAGTGCTGGGGTCGATGTAATCGACACATCCCACCCCCAAAATGGCTGCCCTTGTGGCAAAATTTAAAACCATTATTATTATTATTATTATTATTATTATTATTATTAAGGTGGCGAGCTGGCGGAATGCTTAGCGATATTTCGCCAGTCGCTACGTTCTGAGTTCAAATTCGAGGTCGACTTTGCCTTTCATCCTTCGGGGATGCGTACTCAAGTCGATCTCATCGACTGGCCCACTCACCCCAAATTTCAGGCCTTGTGCTTATTGTAGAAAATATTATTATTATTATTATTATCATATCTTTTGTTTTCTTCTGGAGTATCAAATGAGTTTGGTTGACTATAATTATCAAATATAAATCTTGTCATTTCCTGAAAGCAGACTTTTCGAAATTGCCTCTATAAATCTTGAATATTGCACAACGTATCACACTACGTATGCAAAGATAGATCTATACCATAAAGCGCGCGGACTTATGTAGCATACGCATACACATACAAATGTCTGCGTGTGTGTGTGCGCGTCTGCGTGTCTATGCGTGCGTGCGTGTTCGTCTTTCTGTGTGGCGTAAACCAACCTAGAAATTCTAATTAAAGTGAAGATAGGAAATAGTGACGTAAATGTATTTCCCTCAGGTATGACAAATGCAGACCGATGGCGTATCGAGATTTGAACCTGCCACTACTATCTTATCTCTTACTCACTTCTCTCTTCTCTTTATCTCTGTCACTCACGCACACACGCACGCACGCACGCGCACACACAGACACATACACACACAAACACACACGTAAATTTAAGAGTTTGTCATCGGAATAAAAGAGGGGACATTGTTTATTGCATATTATATCAGACACATGTCATAAGAAAATTGAACTTCTTACCACTCTCTTACATTTACTTCACTTTTTCATATGTATGTATGAATGTATGTACACACACACACACACTCACATATATATATATATATATATATATGCGTGTGTGTGTGTGTGCGTGTGTGTATGTATGTATATATCATATATAATATATATATTTATATATATATATATATATATATATATATATATATATATATATATGTATATATATATATATATATATATATATACATATATATATAT
Organism: Octopus bimaculoides; assembly: GCF_046866305.1. Taxonomy (NCBI): domain Eukaryota; kingdom Metazoa; phylum Mollusca; class Cephalopoda; order Octopoda; family Octopodidae; genus Octopus; species Octopus bimaculoides. The sequence continues at coordinate 91,666,996 of NC_142929.1, forward strand.
ATATATATATATATGATATATACATACATATATATATATATATATATATATATATATATATATATATATATATATATACAAGTATTTATATATATTATTCATTCAATCGCAAGTTAACACTGTATTACTACTCATAGTCATTGTTTTTCTTTTGTACGTTTACAAACACTTACACGCATATAAATACATATATACACAAGCATACATGTGTTTGTGTGTGTGTGTGTGTGTGTATATGTATATGTATATATATATATATATATATATATATATATATATATATATATATATATATATATATATATATATGAAAAGCCGGTGTTAAAACGGGGGTAGCTGATGAAGAAGAATGTTCTCTATGTGGCTTGTGTGTTTTCTCGTCTACGTTTTGTTTGCAATGTCCTGTACCCAGATATGCACCTATACATACAGGTGGATGTCGGTATGCACATACCTGTACGTATATA
>NC_142929.1:91682462-91692462 GCF_046866305.1 Octopus bimaculoides
CTCACTTTCAGGTATCCCTACAAGAAAAATCTGAGCTAGTCAAGTCTGAGTAACTTGAAGGCCATTCAAAGAAGACATCACACATGGTTCCAGCAAGATGGGGCAACTGCTTATACCGCAAGAGAAACCAGAGAAGTGGGGTCTGAAACTCTTGTGGGTGTTATGGTGCAAGTTTTGGAAAGAACTCGGACGTGTAAGACCGAAAATAGCTGCCATTTAAGCGATGTTATTTTTCATATGTGATGTAGTGGTGTTTCACGATTTGATTTGTGCATGTTAATTTCCATTAAGTTCTTTATATTGTATCAAAATGTCATGCATTTATTTCTAAATTTAAGGAAGTTATTAAAAATTAAACCCCTCAGTGACTTTTGGGACACTCTGTATGTATGTATGTATGTATACTTGTATGTGTATATATATATATATATATATATGTGTGTGTGTGTGTGTGTGTGTGTGTGTGTGTGTGTGTGTGTGTAATACTTCTGATCTAATCTCTACAACTGTCTTAAGATTCGAGTTGTGAACACGAAGTAAAGGTTAATGGAGATTTCAAATTCCAACCCACAGAAAATTGCTCACGCACACACATACGTGCGCATACACTCATATCTACATATCTATATATCTATGTATCTACATATGTATATATATATATATATATATATATATATATATATATATATATATATATATATATATATATATATACAGGAATCTTATATGTATACCATTCTGCCTAAATAATGGAACTGCAGATACAATGTTCCTGCATATCTCACGTCTACTTTCATTCCGCCACTTCACTCTCTATTTCATATCATATTATCTTATCTAGAATAACTATTGCTTAACCATTTTCTCGCACCTTCTCCTATGAAGGGATATATAAAATATCCTGGAAACAGCAGTAAGACCTTCTTTTCATAAATGTTCTGAAATCTTTCACAGCCTTGGATTTTTATCTCATTCTCTTAATTGATATATATATATATATATATATATATATATATATATATATATATATATATATATATATATATGTATGTATGTATGTATGTATGTATATATATATATATACATATATATACATGTACGCACAGTCATACTCATACATATGCACATACATACCGACACGCACACACCTAGACACATACGCGCGCGCGCACACAAACACACACACACACACACACATATATATATATATATATATATATATATATATATATATATATATATATATATATATATATATATACATATATATATATATATATATATATATATATATATATATATATATATATATATATATATATGCGTATAAGAATGGATGACCACTAAGTGCACATCTGATATGCTGGAAAGAGGTCATCTACGACCCAAACCGCATTTGAAAAATAACCCCGATATAATCGGTAGAACTGTACGCACGTCAAATTTTATGAAGACAATTCGTGTATAGTTCTGCAAATTATATTGAATTTCGAACGATTGTACTGATGAACCACAGATGTTTTTACGTGAGTAAAATAAGTTGATGGGGAAACCGGTATACGATTAATTCTTTGTATATTTTTCATTTTGTCTTGCCGCTTATGTTCTGGTGTTTGCTGAATTTTTTTCTGGAGAACATTATCTTTCTTTGTGGTTTGTGTCTTAGATGACATCTTTCTAGCATATCGGATGTCATCCCTTCTTATACGCATGTAATATAGTTTTTCTGAATTTTCAGATTTTGTTATATGCTAGGCAACTGGTTTTAAATTGATGTTAATTAAATTAATATTCAATTTATCACTCTCAGTATATAAATATATATATATGTATGTATATATATATATATATATATATATATATATATATATATATATATATATATATATATATATATATATATATATATATATATATATATATATATATATATATATATATATATATATATATATATATATATACATACTTCTGGGTAAGCTAGTGTCATACATTAACGTATTGACATTGGGAATTAATTGTGTCTAAAACAATGCTCTGATTTCTCACTTCGGAACGAGAATAAAATATTTGACCAACCTGGATGTCAAAGATCCACAGAATTTCAATCTTTCCCGTAAAAAATAAGAGAGGCACGTGAAGTGAATAGCAACGCTTCCAAAAGTAGTGAATTGGGTCATCCTGCAGCACACAGTACCTGACGAAGCAACTGCGTCGCAAAAATTAACTTCTCCATTATCAAACATTGGCGATACCCTAGCCTCCCCAACAACCGAATGCCTGAAGTCAGTGAAATAGTAATTATATTTGTCAAGGCGCTTAGGTGTGCGTCATTTTTGTTGCTTCCACATATAATCAGGACCCAATCTTATAAGAAGAAGCTCAACTTGATGTATCAGAAAAATGATGTCGCCTGCTTTAAATTATCACTAAGTTTTTGCAGATGGTTGATCCGAGATACAATGAAGAAATGCATCTAGATTTAAGAAACCTTGTGAAGATACGTAAATCTTTTGAGAAACACTTGCATAATTTTCTTTATATTTGTTTGGTCAAGGGGAAAGGACACCGCTTATAACTTTTTCCACCTCATTGATCCATCGGTTAATGTTTCTCTTTAATGTTTCCAAGTCGATAGCCACAGTAAAAACACGTCCAATGATGGAATTTCTGAGAATCTACGTTGTGCTAACGAGGTAAGCAACATAAAAGGAGTGATGAGGTGAAGAAGAAATAACACCAGTTTGTCAGGAATTGATGAACGGTGGCAGTGCGAGACCAGCTATTTTCGAGGATGAAATACCTCTAAAGTATTGAGAGAAAAGGTAGAGATAAGAGGCAGCAAATTGTTAAGACAGTGGTCTGAGTATGTCGGAGAATGACTTCTTGCTAATCAGGTGAGTCACAATTCTTTGGATGCTGTGGAGGGTGCTTGTGTGTGTGTGTGAAAGCAAACATCGTCCCACATATCGGACAAATATTTCATTGCAAGTCTCAAGTGAGCTTTATAGAGGGTTAGCATTTGTTTAGAATTTAACTAACTATTTTTATGGATCTGTAGAGAAAAACTAATCTTTATGATGCATATGATGCAGTCTTCACTATTTCTAATACTTGCCCATGCCAGAAGAAATTCTCAGTGATTTTGAAATTTGGGGATTCCAGTTACAAGCTGTTTACTTTTAACGGTAGGTGGTATAATATTTCTTACTACGCGCAGTGATTGAGCTTTCATGGACACCTGAGTAGCATCCTCCTATTTCTAGACGTTTTCAATGTTATTAGTGCAAATTTGGCGCCAAAAGCCTCGTTTGCATGTGAAAGACCCTTGCGAAGAATTTGAGAAAGAAAAATGTCGGAATCTGACTGTATTTCCCACATTTGTAGCGTTCTTTTTTTCTTGTATGACAAATTTCGGAACAAGATTTTCAAGAATCTTCCACATAGGCTCAGACATGGCAGTATCGTCAAGAAGTTTGCTTCTCAGGGAAGTGTTTTTAACTTCAGCCCTGGGCCGAACAATCATCTGTGAATGATTTTGTAGACGGAAAATACGGAAACCTATCGTATGTATTGTTATGAGTGTGTATATGTGTATGTAAGCATGTATGTTGTGTGTGACTGGGTGTGTCACTCGACAACGGGTCTTAGTTTGTTCACACCGTCATAACATGGTGGTTCGGCAAAAGGGACACATAGATAAGTACCCGAGTAAAAAAAATGTACTGGGCTCAGTTTGTTCGACTACACCTTGAAGAAGGTGCTCCTGGATGGCTGCAGGTCAATGAATGAAATAAGTAAAAGTTAAGATATGGCAGCATTTCGATGCTGACAGCAATCTCGAAGTTAGAGACGTAATGGGCAGAAACGTTACTCGTTAATTTACGTCTCTAATGTTGTATAATTCTTTTGTGAATATATTTTTGCGATGGCTGCAATAAGTCTTGTGCTGCTAGGAAATGATGTTTGTTAGCAGTAGTCCAACCTACTTACTCCAATGGATTTATAGAGAGTCAGCATCTCTGTGGGTTTCTCATTCTAAATGTTATCAGTAACTAGTCACTGAGCTCTAAGAATGTTGTTAGACGTCCGTATGTTTGTGCCATTGCATGTGTGATTTGTATGTTTCCACTTACATATGCCTACATACACAAATATGTATATGTGTATGTGTGTGTGTGTGTGTATGTGTGTGTGTGTGTGTAAATAATACAAAATCGCAAGTACAAACCCTCGCCTAACGTGTTTCATTCTGTTAGTATTGTTTGCCTGACACATCAAAATGTTGTAACAGAGCCGTTGCTCTTAGTTTATTCGGTTGTTTACTTCTCATTTATATATATATATATATATATATATATATATATATATATATATATATATATATATATATATATATATATATATATATACATACATACATACATACATACATACATACATACATACATACATACATACATACATACATACATGGTGGTTGTCTACTCCTTACACAGAGTTTGACCACCTCCTGCACCTACACCTTAGCCCTTTCATGGCGTCTGATGTGGCTTTTTAAACCAGACAATGTTTTGAAAAAACACCCACACAGATTGCACCTCTGATTTGTACTACCAATACCTGCAGGTAAGTTCTGCTCATTGTGGATCCTAACATGTCTTTTAAGACCCCCATACATACATACATATATATATATATATATATATATATATATATATATATATATATATATATATATATATATATATATATGCATGTGTGTGTGTGTTTGTTTATGTAAGTATTATCTATCCTTTACAAAAGTCATGTTCGTGTCACATCACAACACTAAGACAGAACTATTTCACCTCGACTAGTCCTGATCTTTATAACATCATACCAACACACATAAGAGAAGAAAACGTTCCTGGACAAATATCTCCAACGAATTCCAGGTAAACCACCTATTCTCGGTTTTGTCTCTGCAAACAATAACTCTCTAGTCGGTGCCCGAAGTATGACTAATATAAAATATCTGTAAATGTTTTTTTTTTGTTTTTTTTTCAAGTGGTACAATGAAGTTAGACATATTTCTAATTTAAGAGAGCAGTGAATTTAGAGTGTTATTTCTAACAGGTTGCGCAGAGGATGGCGGCTTTTTTTGGGGGCTTGAAGTAAACTTGGTTTTTATATTTTATTCTGAAATTCACAATGAGCGAAAATATCAAGGATGAAAAGCATTCGAGCTATGACAATATATATATCATGAACTTCAGTGGTGAATATATCCTGTATTAGAAACGACTGGGTGACTGCAATGACATTTGACTACTAGTTTCTTCATGTGACGTTGTATAAAATCCCCAGTTAAACACCACCTTACGTGGGCATCAGCTTGCTTATTAAACAGCAATAAAGCATGTGTATTTCTCTCTTACCCCTCTCTCTTTCCTTTTTCGCTATCCTTCATCTCTCTCTCTCTCTCTCTCTCTCTTTTCTTTTCCGCTACCTCCTCCATCTCTCTCTGTCTCGCTCTCGACACCTCTTTTCTTTATTTTCCCTTCTATGAGAAAGTCTCTAACTGTTAGATGCATTATATTCTATGAGGATGTTATATCTAGCAAAAGAAAGAGCTGGCAATTTTTCGGTTACATATATACATACAATTACATTAGCATCATTGTATTGTAGACTACACCCGCTCCCACCACATTCACACACAAAAAGAAAACCACTAATCGTATTAGAGTCTGTGTCTTAGATTTCAAACACTGTCTAAGTGAGGATTGAAGTTTTCTCATCTAATCTTAGTTGATCGAAGTTTACCATTTCATTGTATTATTTCTGTGAGAAACTGTTTCGTTTGAAAGATGCAAAGAATTTGCGGATAAAAACGCTAAGGTTTAAGGACCGTAAATTCTTTTAAGGTTAGCATTACTTAGACATTTCAGTATGTTGACATACAGAGAAAGTGCATGTGCGCATATATATATATATATATATATATATATATATATATATATATATAATAATATTAGGGACAAAATCCAAAATTACAGGTAAAAACTCAATTAAAATCAATTTATAAAAAATTAAAATTAAATTGAGCTTTATAGATAAAATATATATAAATTATATAGTTTTAGGGAAAATAACCAAGTTTCAAGAACTCATCGATGAAAATCCACTATCACATATAGAAAAATTAATAATTAAAAGCACAATAAATGAGTATAATATAAAGTAAAGTAAATATCATAAGATAAATTATGGAATTCCACAGTAGATACTTTAAATTGGTTTAATAGTATTAATGATAAAAATAGGTATAAATTTATTGAAATTGATATTGATTATTATTATTCTTCCATAAATGAAATTGTACTAAATAAGGCCCTAATTTTTGCTATGAAGAAAGTAGGTATGACTTACGATGAAATAAATGTAGTTAAAATGGCTAGGAAATCATTGATTAAATATGATAATAAATTGTGGGCTAGAAAAGATACCAGAGATTATTTCGGGATGACCTTTTATTACTTACTAAAAATTGCACTAATAGACAACTAGAATTATATAAGAAGAGAATATATAGTTTTTTTTTAAAGAAATGGTTTAAAGATTACTATTTATAATGAGTATTATAAAGTTAATTATTTAGATGCTAATTTTAATTTATCTACTGGTAATACCCAACCTTACCATAAGATTAAGGAAAATATTAAATACATTCATGCTAAAAGCAATCACCCAACCTCAATTAAAAAATCCTTAACATTTACTATAGGTAAGAGAATTTCTTTACTATCTTCTAATATAGAGATTTTTGAAAAACATGCACCTTATTATAATAAAGCCCTGCAAGAAGCGGGATATACTAATAATATAAAATTTTTTAATAATCCGAAATATTTTTATAATTGTAGTAATAATAATTATAATAATAATGACCTTTTTAATAAACATAACTTTTATACTCATGATAATGTCTTCTTAGGTGATAATAAGAATAATAAGAATAATTGGTATTATAATAAATTACCTAAACATAAACTTAATTTTAATGGAAACAATTTTAAATATTATTTTAATTGTTTTAATGATAATAATAAATTTAATAATACTAATAATAAATTCACTAATATCTATAATAAGAACAAACTCTGGCTAATTATTCCATATGGCGTTCAAGTTAAAACTAACATTATTAATGAAGTTTTAAAAGTTATTGATTTATTCCTTAGAGATAATAAAAAATATCATTATATTTTTTCTAAAAATAATTTTGGTGTAGGTTATTCTACTACTAATAATGTTGCTAATATTATCTCTTCTTTTAATAAATTTAAGTTAAATAAGTACTATAAATTTAAATCTAATAATTACTCTAATATTAATTTTAATAATAATAATGTTGACCAGGATATAATTAATTGTACATGTTTAGATAAAACTAAATGTAATTTGAAAGATGTAGTGTATAAATGTATAGTGAAATTATTGAATGAAAATAAACATAATGGTTATAATTTAAATAAGATTTATATAGGTTCGACTTCTAAAAAAATTAAATTAAGAGTAGCTCAACATATGCACTCATTTAAGAATAGAAATTTGATTAATTCTACTGGCCTCAGTAAATATATTTGGGAACTTAAAGCTAAAAATATTAGCTATATTTTAAAATGGGAGATAGTTTGTAAAGCTAAATCCTATCATATCGGTAATAACTTTTGTAATTTATGTAATAATGAATTTACAGAAATATTATTTCATAAGGATAATAATTTACTTAATTCTTTTGAAGAACGAAAAATAAAATGTAGACATAAACTACTTTATTTATATAAAAACTTTAGCTAATGATTTTTATTTATTTTGTTTATATGCGTATGTGTATATGCATGTCTATGTATATATATGAGTGTGTGTGTTTTAGTCTATATGCGTTAGTATGTATGTATATTTTTAGGTGTATGTATATATGTTTACGTATGTATTTATATAGGTTTAAGTGTATATATATGTGTTGTTTTTTTTATATATGTTTGTGTATATTGAGTGTATATTTGTATTTACATGTATGTATAAAGATATATATTTGTGAGTATATATGTATATTTATATATATTGTGTGTGTGAGTGAGTGTGTGAGTGTAGTTTTGTTTTAGAATATTCCTTACTTACATATTTATTTGAGTGAATTTTTATTTGTGTGTATATTTTTTATATATATAGTTATGAGTATTTTTGTATATATGTATATGTATATTTATGTATGTACTTATGTAAATGTGTATATATATGTATATATATGGGTATAAGTATATATGTGAGTGTGTGTAATTTGTCTATATAAATTAGTAAGTATATATATATATATATAAGTGTATATATATGTATTTGTGTATATGTATATATATGTATATATATATGTATATATATATATGTATATATATATATATATATATATATATATATATATATATATATATATATATATATATATATATAATATGTATATGTATATATATGTGTGTATATATGTATATGTATATGCATGTTTTTTCTGCGTATATATGTGTGCATATTTTATATTTTATATTTGTATTTATATATATATGTATATATGTATGTATATGTGTATCTATATATGTATATTTAAGAGCATGGGAGGGTGAGTGTGTATTTATATATACTATTCTTTATTTATTATATGTGTATATGAGTGTATTTGTAGATATATATATATATATATATTTATGTATATGCTTTTATTAGTGTTTATGTGTATACATGTGTGTATGTTGTGTGTATATACGTATATTATTTTGTATATTCTTATGTATATATGTTTATATGTTTTATATATAAGTATGTATATTTGTATATGTATGTAAGTGTATATATATATATATATATATATATATATATATATATATATATATATATATATATATATATATGTATGTATATATATATGTATGTATGTATTAGGGTGTGTGTTGGGGTATCTATTTAATTATTCTAGTAGTTATATTTTGTTTTTATTGGTAGGTTAATATTTTAGTAAGTTTAAGGTCTTATATTATAATGACACTACGATTTTTATAAGACTAAATCAATAGTAGTATTTTAGTTTATTTCATAATATTATTTAATTTACGACTATTAGTATTATTATTTATTTATTATATATTAGAATTTAATATTTATTAATATGTTTTATAAGATAACAATAGTTTTTTTGTTCTTTTTATGTTGTTAGTTATATAAATTTTAAATTTTTCATTCATTTATTTAAGTATTATTATTTCATTCATGCTTTCGTATTCTATTCTCTATTTTAACGTAGTATTTTCGCGCGACCTCTTGCTTAAAACGCTATATCTATTAGATAACGTCTTAGTTTTCAGTTTGAATTACGGAAAAATTTGGATAAGTACTGTTTCTTACTTTGCTAAAGATTTTCTACTATTTGAAAATAATATGTATTCTTGTTTTTTATATTATTCATTTGGCTCTTTATAGATTATTTTTAATCGATAACTTATTTAACACTAAATTATTTAGAAGTTATAGTTTCGTTTCAACATATTATTAGAACTTCGATTTGAATAGTGTTGATATATTTTCGATTATCTTTGATTAATAATATTTGATTAATAATTAATCTTTATAGTTTATAATATCGTTAAAGATTTTTTAAATTAAAACTTTGTATATATATATAAAGTTTAATCTTTTATTCTTAATATTATTTCTTTCCTAATTTTTTCATTCATAATTTTTCCATTCATAATTTTTTCATTCATATTTTTATTATTACGTTTGTAGAAATAAATAATCTTGTATTTTTCTATTATTCAATTGATCTTTAATTATAATTAAATAAACATCTTTAGCTTTAAATAGTATAGCTTTAACTATTACACCGGTTAAATATGTACTAATTTTATCTTCATTATTATTTTAAACTTAAACTTCGTTCAAATTGTATTTAAAACAATGATAATTT
>NC_142929.1:91709962-91782462 GCF_046866305.1 Octopus bimaculoides
CAGCACATCACACTCTTTACCACTTCATACTAAAAATATCCGCCTATGGATATAATAATAGATAACTTTATTTTTTCTGTCTCCGATGAAGGAAAGTACTGGATCTTCCCAGAAACAGCTGTAAGACTCTATCCATAAAATTCTTCAACCTTACATTTGCTCTCTTTATCCTTTTGTTTTTATATATTTACATATATATATATATATATATATATATATATATATATATATATATATATATATATATATATATATATATATATATATATATATATGTATGTATATAGGTTATGAGCGGTAATGGTGTCAGTTAGACCCAGAGGTTTCAGGCAATGCTGAGTAAGTGCTAAGAATACACCATAGTTAAGCTCCAGGTTTGGTAATTATGTGAATAAGGGTTCCAACGTAGGTCATATATCAGCGTGTGAATATAAGGATCGTAATGAAATAAAATACCAAGGGTTCTATTTAAAGAGAACCCTTGATTCAATAACACTGTGTATAAACTCTATTTGGAATGACCAATTTCAAAGACTGTTGGATTTCACTCATAGGGTATTGGAATCTTAATAATGGATTTATAAATACAATGACCAATCTTTGGAATCTTATATGTATAAAATTTTGCTTAAACAATGGATTTACAAATACAATATCCCTGCATTCACTCTCTATTTCCTATCTTATCTAAATTCACTATTGCATAACCATCCTCTCACACCGTCTCCAATGAAGGGATATAATAAATATCCTGAAAACAGCTGCAAGACCTATTTATAAATGTTCTAAAATATGCACAGCCTTGGTTTTTTTTATCTCATTACGAAAAGTAAATCCTTATATATGTGTGTGTGTGCGTGTGTGTGTGTGTGCGTGTGTGTGTGTGTGTGTGCGTATTTATGTGTGTGTCTGCCTTTGTCCCCCACCATCGCTTGTCAACAGATGTTGCTGTGTTTAAGTCCCCGTAACTTAGCGGTTCGGCAAAAAAGGACTCTTAGAATAAGTACTATGCTTACAAATAATAAGTCCTGAGATCGATTTGTACGACTAAAGGCGGTGCTCCAGCATGGCTGCAGTCAAATGACAGAAACAAGTAAAAGAATAAAAGAATATAAGAATATAAGAAAACAACATTAGAAGTGTAAGAACCTTAATTCTTCAGTTTCCACGGACTACTAGAATATCCTCAAAACTCGCCAGAAGACACAAGTAAAAGAATAAAAGAATGGAAACATTCTTTCCATATGGAAAACTTATTGTTAATTGGTATTATAATGCATAAAGCAACGGGAAAATTTCACGTCACACGATACAAGTTGCGGTTATGATTTTATATATAATTGCTATGCTGTCCTTGGGTGGATGTTATTCGCTGCTTCGTTTTTAATGAGGTAGGATGGAATTTGAAAGTGATTTAGCTACTACTGACAATAAGTAGAGCAAACAGTTAAAGGCTCCAGAATTGGATTGCAGCCTGAGATTCAACAACCTCTACTTTAAATATAGTCCAAACAATATTTAAATGTGTCGAAGTACAAAACATGTGTCATATTTCTTTTACCACTCAAAACATTAGGAAAATTAATATAAATATTTATTACAAAAACTTGTAAACTTTTTCTGAAAAAATTGCGGGTGTGTTTAGGGACTGAAATTCCATTTAAGAAGGTAACAGATAGATTGCGAAGGTGATATCTAAAGCTGAAGATCCTTGAAGATAACTTATAACAGCTCGATATCCCTGTTCAGATAAACCAATAAGTAAATATACAATGGACAATGTTCACTGCAGCAACCAGATGACAATTTGATCAAACCATCACAACAATCTTGTCTTTAGAAGAATTTGGTTATTTAATTTTGTTGTCTTCATAAACTAGATACTAGCTGAGGGTATGGTGGCAATTACTGGTTTTACGGGTCACCAGCATATAGAGCAACCATCTCTAAGTTACAATCAAAGCAAATCAGATTCCGGTTACAATGATAGACCAGGGGAAAAAATTACACTGACAAAGAAAAAAAGATAAATCAACCTCCGTTCAATTGTTACGTGAACAAAAAGTGTCCATGGAACTGTTATTTCATTCAGATTCAAACAATAGACTAATGTATTTAACCTGTTAGATATATATCTTATTATTAACCACTCAAGAATAATATTTATCATATTTTCTGCTTTCTATTATTTTCAACAGCGTAAATGAACACGTTTATAATTAGATATCCTCCCGCATGCAGTTACAAAACGCCTACATTTGATATTTTTAATGGCATCAGACGAGGATGGGCAGCGACCATAATAATTTTCCTGGACCTTCGAGACTGTTTGTTGGGAACGAAAGATTTTCCCTCAGACTAAGGATATAACTCGAATGTTCACAATAGAAAAACAAACTTTCTTACAAATGTATTCATGGGTCTAGTAATGGTGTTACATCAGATACCAGAAGATTCAGTCTACCACCCTAAAACAGAAACGGTTCGTTCGATGGTTTTGCATGTAGTTAGCGTCTACAAAATTTCAATCTTAAATACTTAGCCGATCGGAGCTCATGTTAGCCGACGCTCGCTCAAAATGCCAAGTAATGGGACTGAACTTAACGCTACGTAGTTGCGAATTGAAATATTTAACCACAAAGACCATGTCTGTATCTTCAACCAAAGTTAAAGCCACTTAAATTTTTTAAGTGGACCATCATGAAAATATTTCATTTTCATAAGTAGGTAAAATAGTCATTGTATTATTCTTGCAAGGCATGGCTGTGTGGTTAAAAAGCTCGTTTTGTAACCACGTAGTCCATAGTCCAATGGCTGAAATGTCAATGATTGAAAGAAGTAAAAGATAAAAGAGAATCGTCATTGTTGTTGTCGACACTTCACATTTTGAGTTCAAGTCCTATGGCGGTTGATTTTACTTCTTACTACCCAAAGTGAAGATTGATAAAATAAGTACCATTGATTGGTGTTCTATATTGAATCGATTCAATCGATTAAAACTCCAGTCTCCATCATATACTTATAGCCTTGTTCATTAAAAATAATCATTAATGTATTTTTGCTATTATATAACTTACGTTATTGTATATCGCAGCACTAAGTGCTTAAGGTAAATACAGAATAGTTCATAGATTATTATGTAAGTTTTGTTTCCTATGTATTTTTCCTATATATTTTTTTCAGAGGAAGGAAAAATCAATGAGCCTTATCGTGATCATAAATACGGGTGAGAGAAACTAATCTTCAGACCGGACACTTGACTTCAATGCTTCCAACAAACCGGATTGCAACTAAAGGCACCCAAAACCGCGCTGTGATGTTGTTACACTTGATAACAAATTATGTCCATCACTGAAAGAACTGGATCAAGTCCAACGACGATCCGCCACACAAATTCAATCAAATTTAACTGACAAGTCTTTGGTCGATTCGAGCTAATAGTTGAAGATACATGCCCCAAATGCTAAGTTTGAACCCCAAAACAAGTATTTGTCAAGCGAACTTTGTAACAACGCTATCATATCCACAGTCTTGCTAATATCTTTTAGGGCAAGAAAAAAGAAGGTGGTTAACTAGGAGAATCGTTAGCACACTGGACAAAAACTCTTAGCACTATTTCATCTATTTCTAGGTTCAAATTCCGCCACATCGACTTTGCTTTTCATCCTCTTGGGGTCGATAAATCGATAAAATAAGTACTTGGGTCGAAGTAATCGACTAGCTCCCTTTCTCGAAATTTCAGACCGTGTTCCTACAGCAGAAAGGAATATTTTATTAAAGTAACGTTATTATTTTGTGAAGAATATACACTGTGACTAAACATTGGTTTCCTTGTGTTTTGTGCTGATGAAGTTGTGCAATCTCATTAATTAGTGTATCTAATAGATTTATTTATTTATTTGTTGTTTTTTTTTTAATATCCACAGTTCAACAATTATTTCTGAGTTTCGATATTTTTCATTCTGATACATCCAATTAGTTAAAAGGATTTTTACAAAATTTTATGGAAACGTTTTATCAACAATGTTTGAAATGAATCACGCCTTCTGTTTGTTTCATTGTTACAATAACCTGACAAAATAGTCTCTTCTTTTATAAAATACTTCTGTCTTTCTTTCAGTAAGTATAACTTCAAGGGTTCAAGGGTTCAAGTTTAACTTCAAGGGTACTAAAATGTAGAAGGGACGAAATCCAGTATGAATAATTTTGCGGAAAATGAAGGGAAAAGTGAAGTATAGCGTCGATAAAGGAGTAGAGAGCGCGGATTTAGAAAAAAACACACTGATCTCCAATGATGAGCTATTGTTTGTTATATATTTTGGTGACTTATTCTATATACGTATCTGCGTTGACGATTGCGTACAGGCACACAACAAACACACATACATGGTAATGGGTGCGCTATATGTAGATGTATGAAAGCGAGTGTCCTAGTGGTTAGGGTGTTGCACTCCCTACTCCAACATCGTGGTTTCGATTGCCAGACTGGCTGTGCGTTGTTCTTGAAGAAAGCATTTCATTTCACGTTGCTCCATTCTACTCAGCTGTAAATGAGTAAACTTGCGACGGAGTGGTGTTCTGTACAGGGGGATATAGGCCTGTCCGCTTAGCCGTCGTGGTGGCATCATTCGAAAGCTGCCACAATGCGAAGCGTATTGTAACGAGCGGTGTCAGTAATATCCAACATCTGATAGTCTGGTTGAAAACCGTATATATAAATGTGTGTGCATGTCTGTGTGTATGTGTTTGTGTGCATTTGTGTGTGTGTGTGTAATATATATATATATATATATATATATATATATATATATATATATATATATATATATATATATATATATATATATATATATATATATATATATATATATATATATATATATATAATATATATATATATATATATATATATATATCACCAGAGCAACGTGAAATAAAGTGTCTTGCTCAAGGCGACAAAGCGCTGCCAAGAATTGAAATTACAACGTCATGATCGTGAAACGAAAACCCTAACCACTAAGCTATGCACTTTCAATACACACACACACATACATACATACATACATACATACATACATACATACATACATACATACATATATATATATATATATATATATATATATATATATATATATATATATATATATATATATATATATATATATAAAAGGTGTCCACAAAGTCTGCGTACATGGGGATTAACACATACTTTAAGATATTATTTCTTATATTTAATTGTTTATGTTATGATTTTATTTACTCTATGTACCCAGATCTTGTGGACACCCTGTGTGTATATATATATATATATATATATATATATATATATATATATATATACAGATATATGAGTGTGTTTGCGTATCTGTGTTTGTTCTCCCAAAGTCGCTTGACAACCGATGCTGGTGTACTTACGTCCCCGTAATCTACCGGTTCGGTAAAAGAGACCGATAGAAGAAGTACTAGGCTTAGAAAGAATAAGTCCCGGTGTCGATTTTCTCGACTAAAGGCGGTCCTCCAGCAAGTTTACTCATTTACAGCTGAGTAGAATGGAGCAAGAGAGTAAAGAGTACATACATATATATATATTCACACAGATATGAATACACAGATAGACACACAAATATATGCTACACTGGTTTGTCATGTAACACGATCTGAAATCATTTGATAAAACAGTTCATTGTGGTTTAATCACGGGAGTTATTTAAACATACTCATAACATTAAAATCCGTTTAGTTTTTCATAATAAACATTTCATATCCTATATATTGTGCAATAAAATTTCATCAATATTGCCGCACATCTACAGTTTTGTCAATGATAAAACGGTGTAGTATATCAATGTTTTGAATCATTGCTGTATGACGAAATAGGTTAACACTTCATAGTATGGAATGTAGCTACGTAATTACGTAACCTGCTAGATCTAGCCGTATCTTTATTACTAGTGGCTTTAAATCGTATAAAGTACACGAGATGAAGAATAATAAAAGCTCTTGAAGTTTCGTTATGGGAAGCATGTAACCATTTGCAACACTATCTTCCGGAAACTGGCCAACCACCAGATCACCTACAAATCAAGTGTCACACAAGCCAGATAGAATTCACGCTCATAAGGAAATGAGACAGTCAGATGGCTGTAAATGCACACACTCAACAAAGACAAGTGATTAGCGATGTCAAAGCAAGGAGAAAGATTAAGAAATTCAAGAGAATCCGGAGAAAGAAAGAATGGAAGCTGAATCACCCTGAGACCACTTCCTGTAGAACTTTAAAAGACGCCAAATTCAATGATAGCGTACAGGCTGTAGAAGGAACTATAACAGGTGGTCACGATAGAAAGTATTACAAAGAAACCAAAATTTAATATAATTCTATAACTGTTACTTGTTTTAGTCATTGGACTGCAGCCATAGTGGAGCAGTTTAATCAAACAAATATCTAGAGTGGTAGCTGTTATGTCGATTTTTTTGGCTGAATCACTAAATTGCAGAGACGTAAACAAACCAACGCCTGTTGTCAAGCGGTGTGAGACGAACGCGCGCGCGCACACACACACACACACACACATACACACACACTCACACAAAAACAAACAAACACACACATACACACACCTAATATTTATACTGCAGGCTTTCACACAGTTTACATCTACCAAATTCACTCACAAGGCATTCGTCAGATCGGGGGCTAAAGTAGAAGTCTCTTGTCCAAGATATCGTGCAGAAATAATTTATGCTGCATGCTTTCATTGAACTATCGAATATAGCTGTGTGCACTTAAGTTACGCGCAGTTTTCTTTCGTTTTCATGTTTTCTGTAACATTCAAAGCGTTTATAACATCTGTAGTTCATTTTACACTAATTTGTCGCAAGTAAAGTGTGAGGCTACTGTAGTGTAAGGGACTACATTAAAGAAAATGTAAGAGCTTAACAGTTCAAAGGATGATAATTGACAGAAAGCTTAAAAACAGAATATCATAGATGAAAACAAAACGATATTAGTGAGTTCCAGAAAGCAGCAGTTCGAGGAAAGAATCTATAAGAATAAAAGGAATTATAACTAACCAGAAGCTCAACAAAGAAACGATGCTCTTTCTAAGAGAAGCGAGAAACACATTTAAAGGTTTTTACAGATTATATTAAACCAGAAAGCTCATCAGAACAAGTGACATCGAAATACTTATGGAAAAGACACAGCGAAAATTCGGATGATGAACCGAATACTCCTGCACAAAGGTGACTGCAATATTCAAAGCAAGATTGAATGGTGGCTTTGTACAGATACGAAAATACTCTCGGAAATAAGAAACTTCCGAGCAAGGAAAAGAGATCTCAACCTTCTTGGCAGCCGACATGGACAAGGCAATGGATTGAATGTATTTGAACCAAGAGAGATCTTTGATCAAAGTCAAACCAATAAGTCAGATAACGTAGCTTTGTTTTGCCAGCTTTGAAAATCACCAGTCAGTCGCCACCCAACTCTACGGCCATCCAAAGCTCATCTTCAAGAAAAACGATGGTTCTCTTTCTGCGTGTTGCACACACACACACACACACACACACACACACACACACACACACACACACATATATATATATATAAAGTGTAGTATATTGCCACTTAAGTGTGGCTGACCCCTAGGGGTGGATGTTACTGTTGCTTTTAGCCCCAGGAGGACATCTCCTCCAGCTGGCTTATCGACACACGACTGTGTCCTGTTTGCCAAGGGAAGTTATCCCTCTCACCACGATCTGCAGCACGAACGGATCCGGATTTCAGGGTTATTTCCCTTCTTCGGCGTTCGATAGCTGCTGACCTTGGCGAGAGAGACAAAAACCTGGCAATCTTATATCTACTTTTCCAGTGAAATTCTTCACTGATATCGAAAAGGTGAAAACAAGCAATGTTAATTCTCTAAATGAAGTATTAACAGTAACTGCACGATAAAGTGTAGTATATTGCCACTTAAGTGTGGCTGACCCCTAGGGGTGGATGTTACTGTTGCTTTTAGCCCCAGGAGGACATCTCCTCCAGCTGGCTTATCGACACACGACTGTGTCCTGTTTGCCAAGGGAAGTTATCCCTCTCACCACGATCTGCAGCACGAACGGATCCGGATTTCAGGGTTATTTCCCTTCTTCGGCGTTCGATAGCTGCTGACCTTGGCGAGAGAGACAAAAACCTGGCAATCTTATATCTACTTTTCCAGTGAAATTCTTCACTGATATCGAAAAGGTGAAAACAAGCAATGTTAATTCTCTAAATGAAGTATTAACAGTAACTGCACGATAAAGTGTAGTATATTGCCACTTAAGTGTGGCTGACCCCTAGGGGTCGATAAGCCAGCTGGAGGAGATGTCCTCCTGGGGCTAAAAGCAACAGTAACATCCACCCCTAGGGGTCAGCCACACTTAAGTGGCAATATACTACACTTTATCGTGCAGTTACTGTTAATACTTCATTTAGAGAATTAACATTGCTTGTTTTCACCTTTTCGATATCAGTGAAGAATTTCACTGGAAAAGTAGATATAAGATTGCCAGGTTTTTGTCTCTCTCGCCAAGGTCAGCAGCTATCGAACGCCGAAGAAGGGAAATAACCCTGAAATCCGGATCCGTTCGTGCTGCAGATCGTGGTGAGAGGGATAACTTCCCTTGGCAAACAGGACACAGTCGTGTGTCGATAAGCCAGCTGGAGATGTCCTCCTGGGGCTAAAAGCAACAGTAACATCCACCCCTAGGGGTCAGCCACACTTAAGTGGCAATATACTACACTTTATCGTGCAGTTACTGTTAATACTTCATTTAGAGAATTAACATTGCTTATATATATATATATATATATATATATATATTTGTGTGAATGCGTGTTTGTAACTCTTGTGGTTTCGGATACATACTCGTCTGCATCATATTTTTATATCTTGAAGTCACCTTCTGGCTGGTTTTAAATTTCAGCCTTCCCAATATTGTAGTTATCTCATATTTACATTTCTCTATATTTGGACAATTTCTCCATTTATTTTAATGATACATTTTTATCTGCTGGAAGTGATTCTTCGATCAACAAAATTGCTAAAACAGTTAAATGCTTTGTTGTATCTAGTTACATCATTTTTTATTTTGATTTTTGGTTCTTTTAGTTGAAATCCTGCCAATGTCATTTTTCTGCAGTTGTTAAAACAAGTACCAATTACGTACTAGGATAAATTTAATCGACTATATCCATTTCCCAAAATATCAAATTCTACGCCAATGTTTAAGATTTTATTATGAGGTGCTGCTGAAAAGGTCCTGGCTTTGAGTAAAAGAAAATGCAGGAGAATCAGTTAATCATGATTTTATCCAATATATTCTTCCCTCAGATTCACTCACTTATTGCAGTAGTCCTTCAGTTTTCTAATCCCGGTAAAAGAACGCCGAATGTTGGGCCTTTCACAATACCCTTAAGGCTAGGAACTATTCAACATCCCTTCGAAGAGTCGTAATAAGTGTTGCCTAGGTGGAAACAGTAGCGTAGTGAACTAAACACTGTGCAACGTGCGTTTATTTACGTTCTAAGGGTTCACATTTAATTTTGTTACTACTGAGTTGGTAAAATACGTCGTTGCTTTCTGTCAATTTATTCCCAAGAATAGTCAGAACGGCAGAGAACTGAACGATATGACAGTATTTAGTCTCGTCAGTTTACATACCTAAAAATCTTGGTTTCAATTTAATCAACTAACATGTCTCCTCTAAAACCTCTTGGCTATAGTCCCATACGGGAAATTCTTATAATTACTACCATCTTTCCTCCCCTTCCCACATAGTATGATTTATATAATTTAAAAAGCACGTCAATATTTCCCTTTCTTATGTAACATATTAAAAGTTTAATCTTGGGTGGCATACTTACAACTTTTCTGTTTTAATGATTGCGCAAAAACACGTTCTGGCAACGTTTTCAGACTCTAGTGTTTATTATTTTCTGGATCTTGCCAATGTCTATACTTATTAGTAAAATCTCCATGCTTTCATTGAAGCAACTATGTATTATTCCAATTAGAAATGAAGTGGTGGACATATTTCTTGTATGCCTGAATGACTTTAAGTTAATGGCTGATTCACTCTGATTCCTTTGCTTTTCAAATCGTTTCTCATATTATAGACCTTTCTATTGCAATGTCAATTATTAAATTACTATTGTTGTTCTTATAAAGATATATAGTATTAGAATAGATTTCCTTGTGTTAATTCAGGATATGTCTGGATGCTAACGTCCTACAATTCTTTTCAGGAAACAATCACACTTCTAAATTTATTATAGCAATTTTAGTTATCTCTCTCGATTATATATATGTGTGTGCGTGTGTGTGTGTGTGTGTGTGTTTATGTGTGTGTGTATTACGAAAGCGCATAGCTCAGTGGTTACAGCGTTGGATTCACAATTATGAGGCAGTGAGTTCGATTCTCGGACGTGGCTGTATGTTGTGTTCTTGTGCAAAAGACACCTTATTTCATGTTGCTCCAGTTCACTCAGCTGTAGAAACAGGTTGTGACTTCACTGGTACCAAGCTGTATCGATCTTTGCCTTTCCCTTGGACAACATCAGTGGCGTGGAGAGAGGAGTCTAGTTTCCATGGATGAATGCTGGTCTTCCATAAACAACCTTGCTGGCAGAGTCGTTAGCATGCCGGGTGAAATGCTTAGCGGCATTTCGTCTGTCGTTATGCTTTGCGTTCAAATTCCGCCGAGGTCGACTTTGCGTTTCATTCTTTCGAGGTCGATTAAATAAGTACCAGTTACTCACTGGGGTCGATGTAATCGACTTAATTCCTTCCCCTAAATTTCAGGCCTTGTGCTTACGGTAGGAAGGATTATTTTCTCTACGGAAACCATGCAGTCCTTGAAAGGACATTCGGATTTACCAAGCGAGGATAATAACCGAGACTAGTAACTTATCAGTAACTCGAATACCACCAACATTCGATGAGGCTAGACGGCATTGAGAACCGGTCTCAGAGTTAACATGGTAACCGCCAGGATTATATATCACTTGAAACCATTAAACCAATTTTGGAAATATTACTTTGGATCTATCTATCTATCTATCTATCTATATATATATATATATATATATATATATATATATATATATATATATATATATATATATATATATATATATATATATATATATATATATATGTATGTATATATATATATATATATATTGGGTTGGTAACTAAGTTACCGCCTTTATTTTTTAATTTTGGAATCTATTTTGTCTTTTGTTTTTTTTTTCTAGTTAGTATTAGTTAATTTTTGTTTATTTTCAAATCATTAAAATGGAATGTCAACCTAAGAAAAACGAGCATTTTCGACACCTCCTTCTTTTTGCTTTTAATCCAGGTTCTAAGGCCGCGAAAGCTGCTCACGACATTTGTGCTGTGTGTGGAGAGGGTGCCATAGCTGTGATGTTCACATTATACGTTGATATTTAATCTCGGGACAGCCTTGTTTGTGTTCAGACGTTGACCACTTCACTTTGGATCCAGAAACAATGCATCATGGGCATCCTTATTCTTTGTGTCTGTCACCATTTTAAGGCAATACGGTATGTTTATAGCAATTTTCTGGCTGAAATGCGTAGTTGGTCAACTGACAGCGCAAAGGTTCTCTCATTGTTCCCCCAAATCACTCGAATATAAGGATTTCGGACTGGATGTCTTGTAGCATTTGTTCTGTTTTTTATGTGTTCTGTGTGCAAATCCTCTCATAGTCAGCTTCCCAGAAGACTTAATTCGCCGCCTGGTTTTACAAAATCATCCCCAGACACCTTGAGTATTTTTAAGCAAGTACTCTGTTGCTAGCATTCGAGTCAGTTTTCCGGAGTATCTTCTTTCCCACTCTATTGTCTCAGAGACTCTGTAAAGGGTCATAGGCGCCACTTTCTCCTCTGATGAAGAAAGCAAAAATAAAGTTGATCGATCTGCTTCTTCGTTTCGGTATTATATTTTCTTCTGCACATTACTTCATTGGTATTAATTCTCATGATAAGTCTTTCCATTGGTAGTAAAGCTTCCATGTTTGAAGATATGTAGTTGACAACGAAGTAAAGCTAACTTTGGTTTACTCTGGGTTTTTTTTTTTTTATTATTTCCCCTGTCAACAACGTTAAAGACGAATTAAGCCATTGACTAGCAGTTTTGTTTTTCATCACCCATTTATCTACTTCTATTACTTTCTTTTTTTCTTTCTTTCTTTCTTTCTTTATTCCATTCTTTCTCTCCTTCCTTCTTCCTTTGTTTCTTTCTTTCTTTCTTTCTTTCGCTCTGTCTTTCTTTTTCGTGATTGTGCTTACAGAGTTTGTCTATTACAGCTTTATATTCCATTTTAACGTGATTGTGTTTACAAAGATTGTCCATTACCGCCTTATATTGTTTTGGTACACAAATTACCACAAGATTTAGTATGTTGCCTTGCTCTGTTTGTTTTTTTCCCCGACTTACTCTGCAGCTAAACTCATTTTTTTCCCACAATGTGTCCGTTTGTGTCACTCAAGCTGTACATAACCATGATTTTCTACAGACACCCATCATAAGGAGAAAACTGTAAATGTTTTCAAAACATGTAATATATTTCTGTAGCCTACAATTTCTAATATTCAAGACTTGAAATGCAAACCCATAAAATACTATCATTATTTGTGTACTTAATTATACATATCTATATTCGTATTTACCCATCAGATACTTGAACCATTACAAATTTCTATCCCACCCCCCGCACACTTCTCTCCCCACTCTCTCTCTCTTTCTCTCTCTCTCTCTCTCTCTCTCTCTCTCTCTCTCAACAAGGCAACATACTAAATCATTTTCAGGTTATCTGAGACAGCTGAGAAAGAGAGAGGAAGCTGTTCTGAGAACGAATCCCAGGTCCGAATACTTGCAACGGAGTGGACGCCGTTAAAGTCACTCATGGGTCAGGTGGTGGTGTTAATCCGTGTAGCGGATTAAGTCTACCATCAAAAGAAATCCTTTTACCAGTTATTTATCAGTTTGATCCAGAACTTCTATTTCTTTTTTCTTTTTTTGTGTTCCTACATATAAGCCATTCGTCTACAGATGCATTTGCTCCTTTTCCTAATCCGATTTGTGCAGTCATTTGGGAAAATGATTATTTCTTGGCTGATGTTTCCTTCAAGTCTTTGATCTTTAGTTTAACTTGTTTGTATTCGTTTTACTTATTAACATGATTTATTACTTTTCAAGTCAAATTCGCGACGTATTCGTATGGATCTTATTACTGCTCTATATCAATTCCTCATAGTGTGCAATGGTAGTTTGTCTTTCGAATATTTATTTCTTAAATTGGCGCAAAGCCAAAACCAATTTTGAAAGTGGATGGCACTATCGTTTTGGCTCACTAAATAACAGGTACACATTTTATTGATTCCTGATAGATGAAAGGCAAAGATAAAAAGAATCTTTTTTTCTTCTAAAACACTCTCTCTAAATACATTGCTTCTTATCTATCCCCAGCATTTCACACTTCAACCTTCCAGCAAAGCTCAAGTTAGATGCATCTCTGGGATGATGATGCTGTTCTATATGCAAATATCTTCAACGACATATCCTCTAAAAAACATAAAGAAAGAAAAAAAATCATCAAACTGATCCTCCCTTGCTAGCATACTCCATTCTTCACCTCAGTGATATGCTGTCTCTTCACTTTAACCTCTCAGCTGCTACGTCAGCTGCCTCTTCTCTTAATTGATCCAGGGTTACCTCCCTTCAGGCCCTCCCAACTCACTTGTGTCTTTTCCTGTAGCCCAAATTCTATCCACCCTTGACTACCAGCCTCTGCATCAGCCATATTCCTCATTCTTTTATATCCATATTGACATCCTTCTGAAACTTCTTCCTGCAGCTGTAAAATTGTTCAAAGGAATATTAACTTCATCGGTGTCACTTGCCTCCGTAAACCAACGAAAGCCGTCATAAATGCTAGTATTGTACTGCATTTATTCAGTACAACACTACTGGATAGTAGTGTATTATCCATAATTTTCATTTATTACGGGTTAGCTTGGAGAATGAGTGCAGTATCCATAATTTTTGCTGGGTCTCTGAGATTACTGTTGAATAATCAAGAAATTACGGCCCGTGGGCTTATTACAGTAGAAAAAGCCCGATGTTCTAAAGAGTTTTCCTTAAACAAACTGAAAGCTTTCAGACCAGTAAGCTCTGCTAATGACACTGACGAAATAATCAGTTTGTGAAAGTAGGCAATTGATCAGATCTAACTCTCAATAATATGTACAATCTATCGAACATAAACAAACAATGCAAGTAACAACATTTTGAAGTGTTATATTTTTCACCCCCTCAATTAGATCCAGCGTCCTACTTTTGATCATCACTTGTATCACGCTTCTCTTAATTTGTCATTCTACAAAATAACTCTTCAACCCGCCTCTGCTATTCTCTTTGTTTCTAATCAGTTACACAGCAAATTAACCAGTTATTTTTTTTTTCCAGTTGTTAATTTTCAAGCTTGCTTCCGTTATGTCTTCCATACTTATATCATACTAATTATTATACAATACTACAATGTTCTATACCTTTTAAAAACTATTCACAATTCACTAATCATACCAAATGTATATACATACATTTATCTCTGCGTGTGCGTGCTTATCGAGAAAGACAGAGAGCGAAAGAATGGAAGAAAGAGAAAGAGAGATACATAATTAGATAGATTACATAAACTTTATACATAAAATTTGCGAGTTGTAATGTTCCACACGTAACCATTGATTTCTCGCTTCCATTTACTCCATTTTCAGAATTTGCCACTATATCTTAAATCAGAATAATTACTCTTGCGGCAAAATAACATACATCTCTTCTATTTTCAAGTTCAGTGGCTGTTAATATTGAATGTTCAAATTCATATTGTTATAATTTGTCTTAGATTTTAGTCTAGTTTCAGACTTATTATATTAATTTTTCATGTTACTTCTTCCTGTTATTGTACGACTCTATCACGTACGTGTATCTTTATCGTTCTGAATCTTATATTACTTTGTTATTAGATAAATTTATACTTTGTTGTACAAATTGTTTCTGTATTATTATTAAAACTCCACACATGTATATTGTGAATTCCATCACAAATTCCTTCACAAACCCTTTATAATTCTTGCTTTAAGTGGTTTCTTTTATCTTCGTTCATTGCCAACAGTTTCACGTCATCCTTAAATATTTTTGGTAGTTTTCTGTATTTATATAATTATAATTTTCCTTTGTTGTTGGAGCTTTAATCTACGTATCTCAAAATACAAAATCACCAAACTATTCTCTGTTGATAATAACATTTTACTGAAGTTTTCTTCGAGTCTGATTTGTCTGAGAAGACTTATGAACAAAAGCATTTCATTTGTGACCATCCTGCTTGTATCTGGTTACCTGGTTCCTACAGCTTCACGGCAATGGACCAGAGACATGATGTACACAGAATCAGAGTAGACAACGCGTTATTATTTTTTAAGAGGGTTGGGAAAAATCTGGGATCTTGGTGGTTTTCGTCACTGTTTACAATTTTGTTCCAATTGTCTTCAAATTTCGTATATGGATTACGTTTTGTATACTAATTATGAAAATAAAATTCATTTTCCCTATAAACCCACAATTAAAAAAGTTATTAGTTTTTAAACTCTGCAAAATTTGGGTATTTTAGCCAATCAGAAGCGAGTATTTTACACATCACATTGGCGAAAAATTCTGTTTCCATACTAACCAAAGATGCTGCGCATACGCACAAGGAGGAGAAGGAAATATGAGAAAGGTAATTTATTTTATAAAGTTCTAGAGTTTTTTGCAAACATTCGTTTTTGAATTTTTTAAACTAATAAATGTCTGTTTTAAACAATGTTTTGACTGTTATTTCTAGCAACTCCTGTTGGTTTGTTTTTCATAGCTTTTAAATATTTAATTTACTCGCGAATGTTTTAATGTTAACTTTGGTCGTGTATATTTTAACGCTTGGACTGTTATTTCTAGCAATGTTTTGACATGCTGATACCCCCACTTCACCCCACCCTTTCCGATGACGGAAGAGGCAGCGGACTCGCTGTTTTTGTGATTGGCTGAAAATTCTGAAAATTATCAAATTTTGATCACCTGTAACATTTTCGCAAATTTTTTCTGGAATAAATGAGTAACAAATTCGGATTCAGCGTCAAAACTTACATCTATATGATGCATTAAAAATATTTTTAAAAATATAATTGTGAACAGTGACAAAAACCATAAAGATCCAAGATTTGATAAAGATTTGTCGCATAAATTCGAACATTTCTCCTTTTTCCAAAGACGAGTTCCGTTAACATTTAGCTTCTCTTCATACTCACAACACACACACACACACGCATATAGAACACCGTTTAAAATATGTGTATCACTATTTTTCATGCTGATACACAACAAGCGTCTTCCGTTTCTGCTGTTCACTATAAACATGTGATTCCTCGTTGGTTCGATTTTACATGGCATTTTTCTTTGGTCAGAGCTGCAAAGACTTCTAGAA
The DNA here is from genome assembly GCF_046866305.1 of Octopus bimaculoides. NCBI lineage: Eukaryota > Metazoa > Mollusca > Cephalopoda > Octopoda > Octopodidae > Octopus > Octopus bimaculoides. Next base: position 91,726,550 of record NC_142929.1, read on the forward strand.
AAATAAAAGAGTTAACATACCAAAGTACTCACTATTAAAAAAGATCACTTATGTTTTCAGTGACCATAGAGATGACAATTGATCATTATATTTTAAGCTGCATAATGCGGAGAATGAAATGTCTTACGGCCATTTAGGTACCGGGATTAAATTTCGCTGACATCAACTTCACAATAGTGTAAAGTACAGGTCAAATACTGGGGCGATTTAACTGACTAACTCTTCTGCAAAGCATGTGGTTTTGCCCCTTTAATAGAAATCAATATTATAAGTATGGCAAGGCGGCGATCTGGCAGAATCGTTACCACGCTGGGCAAAATACTTCGCGGCATTTCGCCCGTCTCTCCACGTACTGACTTCAAATTCCGTCGGAGTCGACTTTGCGTTTCACTCATTTGGGGTCGATAAATTAAGTATCAGTTGAGTACTGTGATCCAGGAAATATGCTTAACCACTCCCCAGAATCTGCTGGTCTTGTAATAAATTTGAAATCAATATTGTAAGACAAAATGCTGTCATAGTTTGTTTTGTCTCTTTACGTTCTGAGCACCAGGGGAATGTCTGGGTCAACAGAAACGACTGAAACTCTAATTCAGGATGAATTGTATACATACTAGACGCAGGAGAGGCTGTGTGATAAGAAGCTTACTTGCCAACCAAATGGTTCTGGCTTCAGTCTCATTGCGTGGAACCTTGGGCAAGTGTCTTCTACTATTGCCTCGAGTCGACCAAAGCCTTGTTAGTGGATTTGATACACGAAACTGAAATAAACCCGTCGTATATGTATATGCGTGTGCGTGTGTCTGTGTCTATGTCTGTGTTTGTCCCTCACCATCGCTTGTCAACCGATGTTGCTGTGTTTACGTCCCCATAACTTAGCGGTTCGGCAAAAAGCTAGCGATAGAATAAGTACTAGGCTTACAAAGAATAAGTCCTGGGGTGAATTTGTTCGACTAAAAGCAGTGCTCCAGCATGGCCACAGTCAAATGACTGAAACAAGTAAAAGCATAAAAGAATATGAATATAAGAAAACAATATTACAAGTGTAAGAACCATGATTCCTCAATCACCACAAAGACTCCTAAAATATCCTCAAGAATCGCCAGAGGAGACATGAAAGCAAAAATAAAGAAAGTCTTCAGGTTAAATCTATGAAATTTGGTTTCAGAGTGTGGCAGGAATATCGTGGATCAATGGTTCTGTTCGATAATTTCTCATGTAAAGGATATTTTAAAACGTTTTGAATCATTTCCATTTCAATGAGCCGGTGAGTGACATTTGCGTGGTTACATGAACAGCAAGAATTAGCAGTCAAGTTTCCCTCTAATCACTCACACCACTCACACACACACACACACACACACACACACACACACACACACACACACACACACACAGACACAAATACATACACACATAAACACATACACACACATATAAACACGCACACATACATGGACCACTGGCTACTTAGTCATTACTTTCAGCTTACTTTACATATATGAGTTTTAAAAAAAGGGAACTATATATATAAATATATATATATATGTATGTATTTATATATATGTATTTATATATATGTATTTATATATATGTATTTATATATATTTTTATACCAAAATTTGGCAAAAATATTGTATCTGTTATCAAGCGTAGCAAAATACTAACAAGTGAGTTTTTGTATTTATATCGATTTAAATGAGAGCTCAGATCTGATCCATTGAAAATACTTTATTATGATAATGACCTCTAATCATAATAAAGTATTTTCAATGGATCAGTTTTGAGCTCTCATTTAAATCGATATATATATATATATATATATATATATATATATATATATATATATATATATATATATATATATATATACGTCACCTATTTGTTATATCATGCTTTGTATTGATAAATAAGCTATAAATGTGGCCAAATCTATGTGTTTGTAAATCTGAGCTTTTCTTCATTTTCTGATTATTTACTTCTTTCAGTTTCCATCTACCAAATCCACTCACAAGGCTTTGGTCGGTACGAGGCTATAGTAGAAGACACTTACCCAAGGTGACACGCAGCAGACTGAATCCAGAACCATGTGGTTGGGAAGCAATCTCCTTACCACACAGCTATGCCTGCGCCTCCACACACACACGGCGGTACTGAAAAGTCCCTGGCTTTAAGGATATCGCGAAAGGCTAGGTGGGAAGCCCAACCTTCCGAGTTGTTTTACAGGACTTAGAAAAATTGAAGGATTGCTGCTATAGTCTGTGAATCTGAGGGGAATATATGTTGAATAAAATCCTAATTAACCAATCCTCCCGTATTTTGTTTTACCAAAAGTGAGGAACTCTTCAGTACTCTTCGTGTATGTATACATATGTGTGTGTTCGTATGTGTGTGGGGGGCGTGTTTTTGTGTTCGTGTATGTGTGGGTGCGGCGTGTTTGTGTCTGTGTGTGTGTGTGTGTGTGTGTGTGTGTGTGTGTGTGTGTGTGTGTGTGTGGAACTTTATGTCTAAAACCGAGATGACAGGTTAGGTCCTGGAATACTCAAGACGGATGCATGGCATGTCGCTTAGTCGAATTAGCTCATTATTTGTTCCACAGATATTTTATGTCGATACTGCACTTCCCCTTATCATATGTTTTAACAAAACTGTAATATATGTATACAAACTATGCTATTTTAATCCCGAGCAACGTCGGGTATCTCACGTAGTCCATAATAAATATTTAACGCTACTTTGGCGAAGAGAATAAAAACAGGAGGGACAGACCAACCGTAGAAGAGAGGAGGAGTTGGAGAGAGAAGTTGGAGAGAGAAGTTGGAGAGAGGATGAGATGGAGAGAGCGAGGGGGTAGAAGAGAGTTTTTATGATAACAATAATATATTGTGCCAAGACAATATGTACAACTACATGAGCAAAGAGAGACAATTAGAAAGACGTGGAGAAGAAACGAGATAAATGGAGAAAGGAAGACGTCGAATTTAGGAAAGAAGGAAAGAAAGAAATCCAGAAACGAAGAAAACAAATGGAAAGAATTAAAAGCTTGTGCTTATGTGTATGTATGTGTGAGTGTTTGTGTGTGTGTGTGTGTGTGTGTGTGTGTGTGTGTTTCTGCATGCGCGCGTGCAAGGTGTATGTGTTGGTGTGTTTCTACGCCGTATGTGTCTGTGATTGTGTGCGTACGCGTGTTAGAGTGTGACTGCGTGTCTGCGTTCGCCTGTGTGTAATGTGTGTGTGTGTGTGTGTGTGTGTGTGTGTGTGTGTGTGTGTATGTGTGTGTGTGTGTGTGTGTGTATGTGCCAGACAGAGTAATAGACTGGCACAGAGGAAAGCTACGTGTTTAGAGCTTTGGTAAAGTACATCTGCATCACAGTTACTACTGTAATGTTAGAGAAGGAGAATAGAGAGAGGTGGCGTCGGGGGAGATAGAGAGACATATAGAGAGACAATCACATATAGACAGTAGCAGGCACAAAGACGGAGATATTGACTGAGAAGAAGATAGACAGAGTCTGGGGGAAATACTACGAGAGATACGTAAAAAGACAAGACAGAACCAGCGATAGACAGACAGATAAATAGATAGATAGATAGATAGATAGATAGATAGATAGATAGATAGATAGATAGATAGATAGATAGATAGATAGATAGATAGATAGATAGAGACGGAGAGAGAGAGCGAGAGACATTGAAACAGCGGGTAAGAATCAGCAAAGAGAGAGGAAGACATAAGAGAGAGCTAGAAATAAACACTGGCAGGCATAGAGTTAGAGAGAGAATAACCGACAGAGAGAATGAGATGAAGGGGTAGATAGACAGACAGGTAAATAGAGAAAGGCATAGAGTAAAAGAAATTGATTAAAAGATAGATAGACACAAAAGCAGAAATAAATGAACAGACAATGAGCATAGAGGGACAGAAAAGCCACAAGTAAAATATAATGAGAGAGAGAGAGAGTGGGGAGAGACAAACAGACAGGCACAGGTTGAGAAAACAGACAGAAAGAAATAGATAGTTATAGACAAAGAGGCAGGAAGAATTAGAAACGGTAAACATGCAGACAGGACAGTATTAAGCAAGACAAGAAGAGACAACGGAACACATGCAAATTAACATTGAAGAAAAGAGAGAAAGACAGATACATAGATGAAGAGAAACATACAGAGATGGACATAGAGAGAGAAAGAGAGACGTCGTTGATAGAATTCAACGGTGTTGTGTAATAGACGTTCATATTTACCGCTTAACCATATCTTGTGATTATATATACACACACACACACGGCCACGCACAAGGAGATGCGAGTAGGGAAGTGAGGAAGAAAGGGAGAAAGGGAGTAAGAAACAGATATGGAAGGTGATACAAACAAACCAGAAAATACTAAGAGATGGATAGATAGACGGAGTGCCAGAGAGAGAGAGAGAGAGAGAGAGAGAGAGAGAGAGAGAGAGAGAGAGAGAGAAAGGGGGAGAGATTGAGAGAGAGACGGGAGGAGAATGCGTGAGAAAAGGATAGAAATGAGTGAGCGAGAAGACATGACAAACAGACCGAGTTAAACTAGGATAAACACTGAGAGAAGAGAGAGAGAGAGAGAGAGAGAGAGAGAGAGAATAAGAGAGAGAAGAGAATGATAAAAAGATGATAGAGCAGAGAGAGAATAATAGAAAGAACAATATGAAAAAAAAAGTGAGGTCAAGAAAGGAGAGAAAGAAAAAGTGAGACGGAAGGAGAAGGAGGAGGAGGAGGAGGAGGAGAAGGAGGAGGAGGAGGAGAAGGAAAAGAATGTAAAAAAAAACAACGTTTGAGTTGTTGGCACTAAGATAGAGGAAGGAAGAAAAATGATGTAGCATAATGCAATATAAGAGAGAGAGAAAGACAGAGAGAGACAGACAGAGAGAAAGAGAGAAAGAGAGAGAGAGAATGAAGAAGGTAGTAGTAGGAGAAAGATAGAAGGGTATAAGGTAAAAAGGAAAGCCAAAAGAGTTGGAGGAATTTGAAAGTGAGAAGTCAAAGGTTAGTGTAGTAGATTATAGTACAGTACTAGTGTGACATTTACTACTGTATCACATGTCAGGGATTTGTATAGTGAGTGAAAGAAAGAGAGAGGGAAAGAGGGAGAGAGAGAGGGGGAAGGAAGGGGAGAAAGAGAGGGGGAAGGAAGGGGAGAAAGAGAAGGAGAAATGGAGGAACGGAGAATAGGGATAGAGAGAGGAGAAGTAAAATAGATTGTACTCTCTTTCATTCTTTCTCTCTGGGATCGATAGAGAAAAAGGAAGAAACTGCAAAAAGTGTTTGAGATGAAGAGAGGGAGAGAGAGAGAGAAAGAGAGAGGGGAAGAAAGATCAACTGAGAAGCTAATAGAGAGGAGAAGGGGGTGAAGTCAGAGTATAGTAAGTACTATAATGCATAAATTTGATATTTTCCACTAATATCACATGTCGAGAAATAACAGGTGTATAGAGAGATATATAGGAAGTTCGTTTTATATATTAGAAAGAGATTGTGCGCAAGGAAGAGAGAGGGGGGGGAAGAATCAGAGAGAGAAGGGAGAGAGGGAATGAGAGATGGTGTTAAAAGATGAGGGCTGAGAGAAATAGATGGAGGAGGACATAGAAGAGAAACGTTAGGCTTATAGGGTTGTACGACCAGATTAACATTTAGCACGACTTCATGTCACAAAAACTTAATCGGAGAGAGAGAGGGGGGAGGGAGAGAGAGAGGAAGAGAGAGAGAGAAAGGGAGAGAGAGAGAGAGAGAGAGGAAGTGAGAGAGAGAGAGAGAGCAAGAGAGAGAGCGCAAGAGAGAGAGAGAGAGCGCAAGAGAGAGAGAGAGCGCAAGAGAGAGAGAGCGCAAGAGAGAGAGAGAGCGCAAGAGAGAGAGAGCGCAAGAGAGAGAGAGCGCAAGAGAGAGAGAGCGCAAGAGAGAGAGAGCGCAAGAGAGAGAGAGAGTGTGTATCTGTGACATACAGAGAGTGAGTTTGTGTTAAAGGTTGACTAAAAATCGTGAAATACACCCGAAGAGAACCACCATCATATTATATAAGAGAAGCAGCTAGAGGAGGAGGGAAGAGAGAGAGAGAGAGGTTGAGAGAGAAAGAGTGAGTGGGAGAAATGGTGATGAGAGATTAACAGTTATCATGACATCACAGTTGAAGGACAGGTGCAGAGAGACAGTAAAAGACAGAAACTGGTAGAGAGATTTGAGAAAAGATTGACCAACAGAAAAGAGAGGAAGACGATAAGAGTGGGGAGTAATAGAAAGGATTTTAATTTTTAAAGAGGACGCGGGAAAGGAAGAAATACATAAAGGGAGGGAGAGAGAGAGATGGTGGAATAGAGAGATGGTGGAAGAGAGAGATGGTGGAAGAGAGAGATGGTGGAAGAGAGAGATGGTGGAAGAGAGAGATGGTGGAAGAGAGAGATGGTGGAAGAGAGAGAAGTGAAGCGGGTGAAAGAAGTGAAATATATAACAGATGTAAAGTCAGAAAATATTGAGAAATAAAGAGAGAGAAAGAGAGAGAGAGAGAGAGAGAGAGAGAGAGAGAGAGAGAGAGAGTGATTAAGTGAAGGAGTAAATTTCTACATTAGAGAAAAGTTGAAAGAGAGAAGGAGAGAAACAGGAGAGGGGAGAGAAATGGACGGACTGACAGACGGACAGACGGACAGACGAACAGACGGACAGACGGACAGACCGTGAAGGAGAAAGAAAGATGGACAAACAGAAAAAGAGAGAAACATACACAACAACACAGGTAATTAGACAGACAGAGGGGAAAAACAAATAGAGATAGACAGGGAGACAGACAGCTAGGTCGAAAACGAAAGTGAAAATAAGAGTTTTATAATATAGAACATCAAATCTGATACATACGTATCCACATATATACATATATACATACACACACACATACACACACATGCACACACATAGACACACACACATACATACACATAGACAAACACATACACACACACACATACATACACATAGACAAACACATACACACACACATATGTATATATATACACAGATACACATCACACTTAAATTAGAAATACGTGATACAATGAAAGAGAGAATGGAGGAGAAAAGCAGAGAAGGAAAAGAGAAAGAGAAGAAGAGCATTGAAACTTATTATACATCATATTTAGGCATTTTTACCATACTACAAGACTAGCAGCACACCGCTAACCACCTGCTTTTGTTTCTATTTGTAGCCAATACGGAACTACATCGGAATATCAGTCACATAGTGGCTCTAAATCCATCGATTATAGCAATAGCTTTCTGTGTCTGTGTACGCCTGTGTACGTAGACACACACACACACACACACACACACACACACACACACACACAGACGCGCGCGTGCATATATATATATATATATATATATATATATATATATATATATATATATATATATATCGAGAGACGGTGTATGTAGAGTTAGTGTTGTAGGGTCTTTGTAAATTGATTTTGCGACATGGTTTTAGTTTCCGCTAACAGTCCTTTCACTTTACTTTTGAGGCTGAACTCGCTGGGAATCATGCGTCCAACTTTCCATTTCTATGTTACTTAGAAGACAATGGAGCTGATCATCCATTTTTAGATATTTCTGAGTATAAGAAATTGCGCAATTGACTACATCACACTTGCGTGAGATAAATAATTTATTGATTGATCAAGATCAAACTGATTGATATATTCAGTGTGTTTGTATTTGTGTGTGTGTGTGTGTGTGTGTGTGTGTGTGTGTGTGGTGATTAGTGTCTTAGAAAGGCGATAATCACTGTGGACTTTACTAGATCAACAATGTCGAACGCTCTATTGATTTTATCATAACAATTTCTGAGGAAGTGCATTTATTAAATCGATCCCATAGTTGAATATTATTTATCGTCATCAGCCAGTTGCCCTCCCTGTCTCTATGGGTCGGCTTGTCAAGCCTCTTCGGTTCCCGCTGAGTTGTGCTGCATACACAATAAGCCAGGATTATGTTTCTAGTCCATTCTTTCATGTCGTCATATATATTTTGAATTGCTAAGTCTAATTCTGCGGACTGTGGTTTCAGATCTAAAGAGACAAAACCTAGATACTACTTCTACGTTTCCTCCAGCGCTTTACTAATTAAGTTATTGAGCTTTCTCCTAAGATCATTCGACTGTGACAGCAGTGACAACATCCTTCAGTGAGGCCACTCCACCGTCCACGCTTTTACCTATATCTATTTTTTTTATACAACTGCAAAGTCTGTGGGTTCTATCCCATCAGTAGTGGTGCCGAGTAACCCTTGCCCGGATATTTAATCTCCCACCATTCAGCCACGGAATCAATAGTTTTGTATCCTGTCAATTGTAGTGACCATTGACCATCGCAAAGACAATGGTTTGCCGTTCACTTCAAACCAAGTGTAGTTTATAGGTAATAGTGACACGCCTACACTAAAAACAGTGAGGGTCAATCATAAACAAAACGTCTTTTCTGTTTTCGATCTCGTCTCCCATCTTTATCTCTGAAAACATGTATAACAATACGGCTAAAATGTTCTCTTTACGACCATGTAGTTCCGGGTTCTATCTCACTGCGCGGTATGTTGAGAAAATGTTTCTAACATAAACTCATATCGACCAAAGCATTGTGAGTGAAATTTGACAGAAGGAAACTGAATGGAAGTTCCCTGCATTTATAGGGGGAGTTTAGTATATTTAATCCGTCCCCTGGTTTAACACTACCACTTGGTGGTTGTGTCCTTCAGCTGAGTTCACTCTGTTGCAAATAATCGGGACAGACCTCTGGTTTTAAAATGATTAACCCCTTCTTCCTCCCCACGATCATGAAACTCCCGAAAAAAGGTCATGGGCGCTGCCCTTCTTAGCCACATAAGAAAAATAAAATAACAATCTCCATATATTTCCTTATCAGTCTTTAGTGATGAGTTCAAGCCTGGCCACCGGTATTCCAGATAACCTTTCCTAAAATGTATGTAGACACGCTAACTAGAAGGTCAGCAGAAATCGTCTACAGCTTAATTAAGAACTTTCCTTTGATCGTTTATTACCTTGTGAGACTATTCGATTACACAACTGAAAATCAATACACTACCTATTAGTGTTCTGTTAGTTTAGAGTTCCACCTCTAAGTAATTCCCCCTAACCAATACCTCTCCCTCAGTTCGCTCTTTCTTTCTCTCTCTTTCTTTCTTTCTCTCTCTCTCTCTTTCTTTCTCTCTCTCCCTCAGTTCTCTCTCTCTCTCTCTCCCTCTCTCTCTCTCCCCCCTCTCTCTCTCTCTCTCTTTTGCCGTTTGTCAGCCTTCTGTTTACATTTGTTTTTCTTACCTTTCTTCTGCTTGTGTGTCTCTGTCACACTCTCCTGTCTTTCTTTCTTTGTCGCGTTCTTTCACTCTCACTCTCCCTCTCTCTTTCTTTCATTCTCCCTCTCTCTGTGATCTTACCACTATTTCTGCTAAATAAGTGAAATCTCTATAATACAGCTTATCGCCACTGATAGGATTCATTGCTCTTGTCGCAGCTCAATATCTAAAATGTGTGAGATTCTTAAGTCTTAACCTAAATATGTTTCACATTCATAACAGTCGAAACAGTGGCGAGTTAAATCACTAAAATTGACATAAACTAGAGACAGCAGCTAAATATACCTTAAAATTTCTCTCTCTCTCTCTCTCTCTCTCTCTCTCTCTCTATCTCTCTCTTTCTCTCTCTCTCTCTCTCTCTCTCTCTCTCTCCCTCTCCCACCCCCACACTCAAGGGCACACTACGTCCTTCAAAAAGGGAGATTGGATAATGCAGTCGTTAATACGCAAAAAGACTGGATAACTACATTTGGAGCGACAAAGGATTGAGTGACTCGTCCGCTTTGGCAAACGAAACTGGACAATGTCACTATAAAGAAAAGAGAAACCTTAAAAGTCTCTTGTCTCAGAACAATAAAATTATCTATTTTATCATCTATTTTTAAAGTAAATTTTCACGCTCTTAAGGCAATATGCACTTATTAAAGCCTTTGAAAATGGCAGTCGTCAGTGAGTGATTTGTCGAAAGATTGTTAAGAGAACTAAAAAATCGTTAATAAACCATTCAAATTGTCGCCATTTTAAAAGCATAGATATTCAATTTAAAGTTTTTTGTTTATTATTCGCAAATATTTGCAACTAGGGTAACATGCTCAAACATTAATTTGATGACTAAAGCGTTAAACTTATAGAATTCGTTACTATATATATATATATATATATATATATGTGTGTGTGTGTGTGTGTGTGTGTGTGTGTGTGTGTGTGTGTGTGTGTGTACATATATATATATATATCAAGAATGTGCTTAAATTTATGGAATAATTTGAAGTCTTTGAAATGCTATAGACTTAAAATATATGTAGAAACATTTTCACTTCAAATAAGTTAAATTGCTGAAAATTTTCAGACTTCTAAATCATTAATATGGCTATTGATTTTAAACACATAAATATTGTCATTTATAATTCAACACACTTCTTAAATCAGAAAATGTTGGAAAATAAAAGGAATACATTTAAAACACATTTAAAACATTCCATAATCAGAAAAAGTCGAACATTTAAAACATGTAGATAAGATCTTTCATTGCTAAAAACAAATATTTTAACTCATATAGTTCTTATTATGCTTATTCTACCTCTTTTCCTCCTCCTTCTCCTCCTGTTGCTACTACTTCACTGCGTTGATTACAATGACGGTTACAAAATATATCCCGTTATTTATAGTATTTCTGTGGCATTATTCCGAGTCATCTTTCAAAGATAATAATACCTGGGTTCTCTGGTCCTCACTAGAATACCATCACCGTTGGATTTTACACTCTCATTTGTTTTCAAACGCCAAACGTCATTTAGAAAATTCATCCGCTATTCGAAACCGTATTCCTTGCTTGAATACGTTAGGGTGTCATCAGTAATACCCAATTATATCAGCCCAGTACTTGAATAGCAATTTATTTTAGTGACATCGAAAGAACGAAAAATAAATTTGACTTTAGCAGGATTTGAATTCATAATGTAAAGAATAGGAAATAAATATCGCAAGATACTTCATACAACGGCCTTATTGATTTTTCAAATACACCCTCCATAAATTGAAAACAATTTTGTATCACTGTTTACATTAGTCAGCGTGTTGTTCTCATTTTGATTGTTGTTTTCACTTCGTTTCGGCTGTTGTACGCTCAAATCCTCTTCAAGTATCTTGTGATTCGCCTTAGTACTTTGACTTGGATTGAACTTAAAACATCTAATTGACTGCACTGCATTAACCAAAGCTTTTGTCCGCTACGCTATATATATATATATATATATATATATATATATATATATATATATATATATATATATATATATATATATATATATATATATATATATATATAGAGAGAGAGAGAGAGAGAGAGAGAGAGAGAGAGAGAGAGAGATTTGTGTGTAGTGGGTGTGCGTGCGTGTGTGTATTAATATGAAATATGAAAGGAATTGTTGTATACAATGTTCCGGTTCACTAGAACAGTGCGACTCAAGGTCTGAGTGTTTTGTGAGTTGCAACTTGCTAACGTGCGAGATACTGGGACATTGAGTCATTCTGTTACATCTGGTAAATATTAGTAAAAACATACATATGCACAGATTTTTAGTTCCTATTTTTCCTGCTTGCAGCAACATACCTATATATATATATATATATATGAAATTTGAGGTGAAAAATCACAGAAATCTTGTTTGTGTAGATAAAAATCCATCGCAACATGTACAGTCAACCAGTTTCGCTTCGCTAATCATGACTCAATGTTATGAAATCTTAATAAGTTTTTAAAAAATTAATCTTGCGTAGAAGCCTATATGATACAGTTTGGCGGTTATACAGGAGAGTATAGCTCAAAGAAGATTATAATCAGTGAATATAATGTTTTTTAGCTAAAGAGATAATTAGTAGATATGATATTTCTAAGGGGTAGTAATTTTTTTCCCCTTTTTCCGGTTGTTTTTTTTTTTTTATTTGTGAAGTCTATTATACATTCCTGTTAAGTTCTGGTTTACATTTTTTAATAAACGTAGCCTCTTTATTTTGTCGTTTTGAGCTGAGGTCCTTCCCGTGCATTGGTATAATGTGAATATTGTGACTTATGGTTGGCGTTCCTTAGCACATCCTTTTATGTGACCACAGAATGGTATTTGACGGTATTGGGGGTGGTAGATTTTTTATTTGTGTAGTGTACATCTACGTCTTAGGGACATTCCTGTTGAACCTATATAGCTCCTGTTGCCAGACATCGGATCTTCCAGCAGTCACCCTCTTGATCCAGGGCAGCACTACCTCCGCCAGGAACTTGATGTAGATCTCTGTGTTTAGTGTGAGGCCGTGTGAGATGATAAATGGAGGCATAACGTCGCCATCACTAGTGATCACTCCACACGCAATGATGTTGATTGGATGTTTGATTTTTATCACTCTCGGTACATGTCCTCAGATTGACACCTAAACCCTCTGAAATGTTCGTATATGAACTAGACGACGAAATAAAAAAACAAACAATGCTCACGCACGAAATTAAAAATGTTTAAAATATAAAATGGCGAAAATGTACCCTCAAATATACTGCAAAAAAGATAGGGAATTTTACAGCAACACAGGGAAAGAATTGACAGAATCGACACGCATTGGATAGAAAGCTTTACTTTTTATAAATCTTAAATCAGGAATTATTCTGAAATTTCAGCAAACAAAGAAATTTGAATCATAAAAATTAAACCATGATTCATTCCACTGTTAGGAATATAAAACTCCGCGTAGCTGGACATTTACAGGGTACAGTTAAAATCATTCTCTGCTAAAATTCTCTTCACTCCTAGAATCAACTCTGTCAAGGTTAACTTTGCTTTTCAACCTTTCGTGTTCGATAAAATAAAAGACCAATCCAGGACAAAGGATCTGTGAAATTGGTATAACATCGGACGAGATATGTTGTAGCTTCACGTTCTGTCTTCAAGAGAGGGTTTTTCCCCTAAATACTAGAATTGTTTTCTTCCTTGCAGTATGAAATTTATCTCCAGGTTTGAATCACATTATTGCATTTGACAGACACAGCATTTGAATACCTTTCTGACTCTGTGCAATCTAAGTTTACACCCAGCCTCCTCTCACCAGAAAAAATATAATGTCTATATTAGGAGTTACTACTTACAGTATTAGCAGTTTGAAAAAAACTAATGGAATCCTGAGTTCCATGGTTCGATCGAAAAATCAGTAGCTAAACCCCATACTGCCACATCACCATGCACGATGTCCCGATGATTCGGTGACTCTTCATCTCTTTGGTTAATATTGAAAAGAAGACAATTACTCACGCAATTTATAGTGGTTGTTGACATCACGAGTGGTTGGTATGAAAATCGGTCTTGAACAAACAAAAGTGGTTACTTAATATGTCGCAAGAAACAATACTTATCTCAGAAAAACAGAGACAAATTCACTCAGTATTTTAGAATAGGATATAAGTTATAAAAGTTAAATACATTTCGCGATCAATATATTATATAGTTGCAAGTAAATCTACGAAGTTCAGATAATCATGATATTTAATTACTAAGATTGCACAACGACTCAACAGACAGACGGTGTTATAACTTTATGTCAATGTCATTTATATAAATTTTATGTATAAAATCATGATTGTGTGTGTGTGAGTGTGTGTGTGTGTGTGTGTGTGTGTGTGTGTGTGTGTGTGTGTGTGTGTGTGTGTGTGTGTGTGTGTGTGTGTGTGTGTGCTTTTATACATGTAAATCTTTATTGAAAGTCACTCAACAAGTAAAGTGCTTTTGGCATTTCACATGTGAACATGTCAGCTAACATTGATGAAAACCATTACAACTGCACACGTCGCACGTGTTCATACATACATGTATGAGTGTATCTGTTCTTGTATATGCTGCTAGTATTCATGTTGCCTCTCTCTCTCTTACTCTCTCTCTCACTCTCTCTCTCTCTCACTTTCTCTCTCTCTCACTCTCTCTCTCACTCTCTCTCTCACTCCCTCTCTATCTCACTCTCTCTCTCACTCTCTCTCTCTCACTCTCTCTCTCATATATGTATGTATGTATGTAAATAGATATCATATGTGCAGCATTTTTTCAATCGTTAAATCCTCATTTTTATTCTATTTTTCCTTATTCATTGTATCTTTCCTCAAGCCTACGAGCATTCTTTCTATTTTCTCCCAAACCATTTTCTCCTCCCTTACTTCTCCTATCTCCCTCCCACCAACCACAGTCTCTACATTGCCCAGTACACTTGATATCGCTTTCTCAGCGGCATTAAACTTGCTCACAGCATAAAATTTATTCCTCTGCTTGGATTATTTTTATTGAGTATTTACTGAGGTAGTACATCACTCGTTTCTTCATATTATACTGTTTTACTATATTCAAATATAAAATATCGCGTTATTATCTGAAAAGAATAAATCGTACGGAAATTCTACACAATATCTCATTATATATTCATATATGTAATGAAAAACTATTTATTTAAATTTATAAATACTTACATTTATACATATATTATGTATGTATCAAAGTAGGTATTAAACATTTTAATGATGAATACCTACATTAATGTATAAATACATGCTTTCCTTCTTTTATTCTTTTATAATTTTCAACCTCAGTGAAGGCGAGTGGCTTCGTGATTAGGGTATTCGGCTCACGATCGTAAGGTCGTGAGTACAATTCCTGGTGACGCGTAGTGTCCTTGAGCAAGACACTTTATTTCACAAAGTCTAAATTTATTGACTTGAATGGATTTCTCAAATACTTTTCATTTAATCACACGCGGTGTTGCGTTATCTAAGATCCCTAACTCTCTATTGAACTCCAGATCAGTGGCCGCATGCATATTCATTTATTCTTTTATTTGTTTCAGTCATTTGACTGCGGCCATGCTGGAGCACCGCCTTCAGTCGAACAAATCGACCCCAGGAATTATTCTTTGTAAACCTAGTAATTATTCTATCGGGATCTTTTGTCGAATTGCTACGTTACAGGGACAAAAACACACGAACGTCGGTTTTCATGCGATGGTGGGGGTGACAAACACAGACTCACAAACACAAATACACACACACACACACATATATATATATATATATACACGACGGGTTTATTTCAGTTTCCGTCTACCAAATCCACTCTACCAAATCGTATTTTGGTCAGCCCGAAGCTATAGTAGTAAAAGACACTTGCCCAAGGTGCCACGCAGTAGGACTGAACCCAAAACCTTGTACTTGGGAAGCAAGCTATTTACCATACAGCCACTCAAATATATTCTGAAGAATTGGAAAATTCCACCTATTCTTGACTGACTCTGTATCTTTCCAGCCTTATTATTTAAGGTCTAAGGAGGAGAGTTCTTTTACCTTTTTTACTTTCAATCTCTTACATTTTAGTTTCTACTTTTCGTTTTCCATTTATTGTCTGCATTTTCTATATGCTGTCTTTTCAATTTTTTCCCGTTTTTTCTATTATTCAATTTCAATTCAAGTTCATTATGATATATTATTTGTGCCTAAACAATATGTCAGTTTTCTCAACATATGAATCTATTAGTAGCGCTTGAGTACATGTATTGTGACCTTTAAATAAATTATCTTTATATCTCACCCGATGGAGTCTTGTTTTCTATGACGGATCAGTACATTATATATATATATATATATATATATATATATATATATATATATATATATATATACTTGCATATATGGCTACAAGACGTCACCAACGGTGCAAATAACATGAAATATATAAACAAACAAGTTAAATACATAAACAACGAGGGAAAAAAATGAATCCTTCATCAGTTGTCGGCTGTCTATCAACTCCTCATTTCGAGCTTTCAACAACAATATGATTCTTCGGAGACAGTTGCTCCCATAAATTCTAAAATAAAATTTAGGATTTACAGAGGGTCAAAGTTGGAAATAAAAACTTGACAGGGGAGACATACAGGGAAATCGAAAGAAAACAAACATGAAGGTCGTTAGACTAGAACGAGGGGAAAATAGTGAACGCTGGGAGAAACATTTATATATATATATATATATATATATATATATATATATATATATATATATATATATATATATATATAGATAGATAGATAGATAGATAGATAGATAGATAGATAGATAGATAGATAGATAGATAGATGTGTGTGTATGTATGTATGTATAAACATATGTATGTGTATGTCTATTCACACCGATTTGACAACCGGGGCTGATTTGTTTATGTCTCTGTCACTTAGTACCAGATGCGTAAAAATAAGTACTGGGGTTGATTTGTTTGAGTAAACCCTTTAAGGCTTACACCAGCATGCAGTCCAATGGGTAAAACAATGACAAGAATAATAGAATAATCTGGTTCCACCGCGAGTCTCATTGAGCAAGTCCCAATATCCTTCAGAGACCCTATGTAAACATGTCTTATGCATAGGTACATGATTTGTGTGTATGCTTGTCACACATCAGTTCGGCAAGAAGAGACTCATAAATTAAGAACCAGATTTTAAAATATGTACTAAGGCATTAGAATCACAAATAAGTATAAGAATAGTATGTTTTGGCATGCATAAGTAAAGATGCAATCTTGTATTGAAAATACTTGAATTCAGACCACATACACACACAGTTTTAATTCACTTATCACGTCTGTTTGCCGGTTAGATATAAAACCTACATTATTAAGGTAGTGAAACAAAAGTCATCAATAAATTTTTAAAATGACTGATCGATGAACTGAGTGATTGATTATTTGTTGATTGGTTGTTTATTTAGTTGTTTGGCTTATGAATGATCAACACAAAGGCAGGCAAGCAAACAGACAGCCAGACAAGCAGGCAGGCAGATAGATAGATAGATAGATAGATAGATAGATAGATAGATAGATAGATAGATAGATAGATAGATAGATAGAGTTATTCGTAAGTATGAATTAGCGTATTTAACTCACAGCACAATTTCGTGAGGAAAAAGATCTGCACATACAAGTAATTGCAGGAAAAAATCAATATCTTAATATGATTTAAGAATACTAAGCCATCCACTGCTAACTGCTATTTCTATAGTTGCAAGAAAAGAATCTGCCTGACTATTAATTCTAATATTAACTAACGAAATCCTCAAGAAACTGTTGGACATACATTTCTCATAAAATTTTTCTATTAGGCTATTCATTACATTCATAATATCTACTTCTTCTACATAATGAGTTATTGGAATTAGTTTTACCATTAATCACCGTATTTTTTTAGTTATTTTTTCTTGCATTTTTTGTCCTGCACATAAATTGTTCTTGTAGTTGTTTTACCCAAGTTCAGACCTAATCCAGCACACCTATAATCAAAGCTTGTGGACGTGGCTATCATTATTTACTTTATGTATGTTTGTGTGTGTGAAAGTGCGTGTGTGTGTGTGTGTGTGTGTGTGTGTGTGTGTGTGTGTGTGTGTGTGTGTGTGTGTGTGTGCATATGTGCGTGTGTGTTTGTGTGTATACAAACACACAAATTCAGTCAGTAAAACAGGTAAAACGTAAGCGACATATGTTTTTTAACTAACTGTAGCTCATAGTGTAAGTGTTGCGCAATGAACCCTTCTCAGCGTTACTAATTATCAGGCTGCCATTACCTTAATAAAGTTTACATTGCTGCACAGAATTTCAAAGTCAGCCACAACAGAATGGATGAATCCAACTGAGTAGTCCAGCTGAATTGTTAGACTCACCAATGTGTTGTCGCTAACTAAAATCCCATGCGGCAATGTAAACTTCGTTCATATAATTGTAGCCTGATGGTTTGCTACGCTGAGAAGAGTTTATTGCGTAACACTCCTAGTTAAGAAACATATGTAGCTTATATTTTACCTGTTCCACTCCCTCAATTTGTTTTTGTGTTTTTTTTTTGTTTTTCTTTTGCTGCAAAGCAGCATTGGTTGCTAACTGAGCTGTGTAGAAACTATCAGCTTATCAAATTTCTTTGCAGCTTCGATGTAAGAAAGAGTGTGTAACTCTCAGTGCCAATAAATTGTTATTATATCTTACCGTATTATTTCAATTTTTTGTTCTCTATACTGACCGCCTACAGCTTGAAGCGTACAAAGTCTTACATTCGGATCGCTGGATCATATATGCGTATATGTATATACATATCTATTTATCTCTACATCTATCTATCTATCTATCTATCTATGTGTACGTGTATGTATGTATGTATGTATGTACATGATGGAACAGGTAAATTGGGACAAGTTTCAAATGAGTATATTTCTGATAGTATAGATTTTGTTGGAGCCTAAGTTTTAAATATTACCTGCTTGAATAATCACTTGCATTATCTTTTATTTCTCATTCACACACACACAGACACACACACACACACACACACACGCACACACATACGACGAGCTTCTTTCAGTTTCCGTCTACCAAATCCACTCACAAGTATTTAGTCGTCTCGAGGATAGAGTAAAAGACACTTGTCCAAGGTGACACGTAGTGGGATTGAACCCGGAACCATGTGGTTCGAAAGCAAACTTCTTACCACACAGCCACACCAGCGCTATACTTATTTATTTATTTGCTTATTTATCTTCAGAATCGTTGCATTTAAACTAAATTTGTTCCATAACATCTTCGATCGCAACACTTATATTTCATTTGTGATTTAATACTGATTTCTAATGTCTTATAGAATTATGTTTAATGACTTAAATCATCTGAGATGTTAATGCAATGAGCTAAATATATTAAAATATGATTAGCGTGGTGTTGTCTTCATGTTCATAAACAAAAAAAATTCTCAAATCACACATACCTAAGTAAACTCTAATAGATATTACTAGGTGTATCAAATCAGTATTTTAGGCAAAGTTGACAGAATAAACATAGCTTGTAGACTTAGCTTCAAACCCAAAGTGCTATTCTATCCATGAGTAGTATGAGCTGCAACAAGATGATCTATGATAAATGCATTATGTTTCATAGACAAAGTACTTATGTTAGTAATTCAGTAAATTATGCGAGTCGTCATTGCCTTAATGGTTTATGACAGTCACCATAAATATTAAGCACGAGTGAATTGATGTCAGTCACATATGATTGATTCTCTTCTGTGACATGTTATGTGTTGATCATCGTGTACATAGAAGGATGAATGATGCGACAGAAATTGACGAGAATCACACTTTATAAAACAGCAATGATGCACTTAATGCATACATATACGCACGCACGCACGCACGCACGCACACACATATACATACATATATACATACATACACATGCACATACATACACACGCACATACATACATACGTACGTACATACATACATACATACATACATACACGAACACATAGATAGATAGAAAGATAGATAGATAGATAGATAGATAGATAGATAGATAGATAGATAGATAGATACATACATACATACATACATACATACGTACATACATACATACATATAGGCATATATGATCCAGCGATCCGAATGTAAGACGCACATATATACATATGACATACATACGTACATACATACTTACATACATATATACATACATATATACGTGTGTGTGTGTGTGTGTGTTCATGTGTGCTTGTAGATAGATAGATAGATAGATAGATAGATAGATAGATAGATAGATAGATAGATAGATAGATAGATACTTTTACTTGAATCATTCATTGGATTGTGGCCATACTGGAGCACTGCTTTGAAGGGACTTTTGGCGACGAATCAGTTCCAGTACTTATTGTTTAAGCCAGGTAGTTATCCAATCGGCCTCTTTTGCCGAACCGAGAAGTTACGGGGACATAAACCCACCAACACTGGTTAGTGGAAGGATAAACACAGGCACAAATATGCATGCAAGCAGGCACACGCACACTCATATACATGTATATAAATATATACAAACGCACACATAAACACACACTTGTATTTGGTCATTACATAAATAAAGCGGTTTTTCAATTGCCTGAACTAAAAATCGGAGAGGGACGGGATAAACTACCTGCATCAACTTGCAATAAAAGTAGATAGTAATTTTACCTTGTCCTTATTCTTAGTGGAAGTTTTGAAGAGTGCAGCTCGATTTTAACAGTCATTTTCTCAAAGCTATAATGGAAGTGACAAAGAGCATATTCGGCATATTTTGCTTTATGAGTTCAGTAAAGGCAACAACGCAACGGAAAATGAGAAGAATATTAATGCAGTATATGCGGATCGGACAATAAGCGTATGCTAGTGTCAACGGTGGTTCCAGAAATTCCGAGCTTGAAACTACAGCCTAGAAGACGAGCCTCGTCCTGGAAGATCTATAGAGCTCGACGAGGACGCCCTGCAAAACCCGGTGGAACAAAATCCCATCGTAACTGTTGAGGAACTAGCAGAGAAGCTTGGATTTGGTCATTCAACCGTTCATCGACACCTGCGTGCCATCAGAAAAGTCAGCAAATTGGGTGAATGCGTTGCTCACAAACTTTCCCACTGAATCGCACGCAGAGAGCGAATATGCGCTCTTCTTTGCTGTCAATTCTCACGAATGAAACATTTTTTTAGGCCGATTAGTGAGTGGTGACGAGAAATGGGTTCTCTATAAAAATGTCAAGTGCCGAAGACAGTGGGTAGGGAAAGAAGAAATACCGTCACTCCCGGCTAAAGAAGATCTTTACCCACGTAAGGTGCTGTTATCTGTTTGGCGGAATATGAAAGGTTTAGTCCACTTTGAACTTTTAAACCCAAACCAAACAATAACAAAGGAGATCTATTGAGAGCAGCATGAGCGACTTAAGTCAGTGCTAGAAGAAAAACGACCATCTTTGGTTTCAAGACGAAAGGTGTTCTTCCATCAGGATAATGCTTGGCCACATACAGCGAGGATGACATTCCAAATGCTGGAGCAGTTTGAATGGAAAACGATGCTCCACCCACCATATTCGCCGGACATTGCCCCATTTGATTATCATTTATTCTGCTGTGTTCAAAATTATTTGAATGGAAAAAAATATGAATTCTGTAGACGAGGTCAGAACAGTACTGGAGGAGTATTTTTCGTCACGAGCAAAGGAATTTTGGAAGAGAAGCCTTGCAAGTCAACCAGATTGATGGAAGAGTATTATAGATAATGAAGGAGAGTACATTTTAGATTAAAAAAGAACTTTGTTCATCTTAATTTTGAAAAATAAAATAAGCGTCAAAAACAATGCATGACTAATATTTATGGGATGACCCAATATATATATATATTCATACAACAGGATTCTTTAAGTTTCTGTCTACCAGATCTACTCATAAGGCTTCGATCGACCCGAGGCTACAGTAGAAGACACTCGTCTAAGAAGTAGGACTGAAACTGGAAGTATGTTGCTGGGAAGTAAACTTCTTACCACACAACCTTACATTTTATTCAGCAGGATATACAAATAAGAGGAAATCTTACCACTACTTCAAATTTATGACACGACAATCATTAAATTGCCAAATCATACAAAAATATAGAATAGTAAATAGTTTCCTAGATCAAAACATTACAGCCCAATGGGAAAATATTTAATTCCTTAATATGTTATCAACAAGGTGATCATATTTCTCAGCTTATTTTCGTCTCATCCAAGTTAATTCATTTTATTTTGCATTCCCCATTCTTTTACTTCTTTCTGTACTTAAAAGTTCGTTGTCTCTTATTCATATTTTATTTTATATTTTTTATATTTTCATATTGATTTATCTTATCTTTCAGTTATATCTACCACTCCTTCCTTTCTTGGATACTTGTTCAACTGTTGTCTCTCTTAAATTTACCATTTCTCCCTTTTCACTGTTTTTTCTTCTTCTTCTTCTTTGGTCTTGATTCTTCAGTAATTCTTTCTATAGTTTATTTGACTGTTTTCCCCATCTGCTACAATTTATAGAAGCAAACTTGGTGAGAACAACGCACCCAATCAGGGTGTGCTTGCGTAATATATAACTACTTGAAACGTATGTATTATGTATTAAATGCATTAGAAATATCAATGATTGCGTTTGCGATAATTTCCTTACGTATAAATATATGTGTGTGAGTGCGTGAGTGTTTGTGTATGTGTGGTTGTGTATGTTTGTCTTTGTGTGAGTGTGTGCATTTGTGTATGTGCATGTGTGTGTATGTGTGTGTGTGATTGTGTGTATGTATTCTCAACCAGGTATCGACACACATACTTCTCTCTGGACTTTTCATCTTTCTTCTTTCTGACAAAAAGTTTAGCTCGAAACGTCGCGCCTGCTTTTAATCCATTTTAAGAATACTCAGAGGGTACATCTAACGCATTCATTCTCTACTTCCTTTTGTTTTTTCGCTGTTTTTGTCTTTATTTTTGATTTACCGATATATATATGTATATATACACACGTAGATGTTGAACAATGACAACGAGTGCTCAGCACCGTGTTGGTAGATAAAGGTTATTTATTTGTGTATTAAGGCTACCATCAGTTTCATGTTAGGGAAACATCTTAACAATTTTTCAAGCTGATCACATAGAGAAATCGGTGTTCATTTCTATTTGGGATTAAAACACGAAAAAACACGGGAATTTACGATAGAGACTCGCGATAAGTTTTGTTAGACAACAACAAGGAATGAAGGGCGACGACTCTTGAGTAACAACTCTTGGGTGAGTATCTCCTTTGGGTTTGATGTTTGGAAAAAAATTATGCTGAATGATAAGTTTGTTTATGTGTGATATCCAGAGTATATGTAATGTTCGTATATTTGTGTTTTGACGGAGTTCATCGTGAGTGCATGTTCTTCTAAGTGTGTAATTATCTCCCTTGAGTTTCACTTTTGGACAAAAAAACTGCTGAGAGAAGAACAATACTTACAATTCCATCGATATCATGAAATAAGTAAATTAAAGTCTCGATATGAAGTGGAATTTCCCCTACACTTCAGTATCCAACAGTTACGCAGTATGGTGCATTTCCAGTAATTTCGTTTTAGCGAATCAGTTGGCAGAAGAATTGGTTCTAAAATTCCATTGGACCAACAGTATTGAAGTTTGTAGAGAAATTCAAGAACATCAGTAAAAGAAAATAATATGATTGGGATCTGATATCCGGGTTTATGTAGAACATGCTCTTTTGGAGGGGGGGGGTTGTACTTTGTGCTATAATGATACACAACTAACATGTTAATGGTGCAATTATAACAACGCTATGTCATTCTCATATCGGAAATGTATTTTATTTCAGAAGTTATAAAGTATATACAACTCTCTTGTTTGTCCCTGAATTTTATCTCTCTATCTTTCTATTTAATTATCGATTTGACTGTTTCTCGATCTACCTAGCAAGCTTGCTGGCCAGACAGACAGCCCTCATTCTCTCTCTCTCTCTCTCTCTCTCTATCTCTCTCTCTCTCTCTCTCTCTCTCTCTCTCTCTCTCTCTCTCTCTCTCTCCCTCCCTTCCTCTCCCCTCACACATGTTAGCTTTTCAACTCGTTCAGGCTTATTTCACGGCTTTCCTAGCCCTAGACCAACCACTGTCTTGTGAGCGAATTTGATACATGAAAAACTGTACGAAGTTCATCATATGCGAGTGTGTGTGCGTGTATGCATAAATATATATATGCATATATATACATATGTATATAAAAACATTTATGTATGTATATCTATCTGTCTATTTGCTTATATATATATGTATATATATATATATATATATATATATATATATATATATATATATATATATATATATATGCATGTATGTATGTATGTATGTATATATATATAGATAGATAGATAGATAGATAGATAGATAGATAGATAGATAGATAGATAGATAGATATACTTGTGAAGGCGCCTGGCCTAGTGGTTAGGTTGTAGCACCCACAATTGCTCTATTCTTGAGCAAAGCACTTCTTTTCACATTGCTCCAGTCTTCCTTTCGATTAGATCTTACTGTATTTGTGTATTAAATCTACCATAGTTTTCATGTTAGGAAAATATCTAAACAAATTTTCCAGCCGATCACATGGGCAAATTGGTCTTCGTTGGCCTAACGCTAGAGTAGAAGATACTTGCACAAGGTGCCACACAATAGGACTGAACCCAGAACTATTGGTTGAGAAGCTCAATTTTTACAACACAGCCAAGCCTGCACCCATATTTATTTACGTATGAAGACAAAAGTAAATTTATAAGACCTGGACTATCCCGTTAGTTATTTAATCATCCTGAAAATGGAAGGGTGCCTGACTAGTTATGCATATACAGGTTCTAAGTTTATAATCTACCAGGATTGGATTATTCCTTTCATCCTTCTGTGGGTAAAATAAGAACCCTGATGTACAAGGGCGAGTCAAAAAGTAATGCTATTTTGTTTAGGACAGGTAGAATTACCAACAGAGGAACATATGTCATACATCAAAATGAAGCTGGTCCTCTGTGGATCACATTCCTACTGGTTAACATAGTCACCGTTTCTCTCAACAGCAATGTTCCACCTTAGAATGAGAGCATGTAAACTTGCACCATAAAATTTTGTTGACTGTTCTTTGAGTCTCTTCTTCACTACAGTTGTCACATCCTCGCCACTCGACTATCATCGTCACTGGACTATTATCTCTTCGGCCCCATGAAAGAGGGTTTGAGAGGCAAACATTATTCCAGTGACGAGGAAGTGAAAACTATAGTAAAAAAGTGGCTCAAAGTACAGTCAACAGAATTTTACGGGGCAGGGGTGCATACTCTCATTCGAAGGTGGAACATTGCTATTGAGAGAAACAGTGACTATGTTCAGAAGTAGGGATGTGATCCACAGAGGACCAGCTTTATTTTGATGTATGATACATCTTCCTGTATTGGTAATTATACCTGTCCTAAACAAAATGGCATTACTTTTTGACTCACCCTCGTATAACGCAGTGGAACTGAACCCAGAATCATGCGTATAAGGAAGTAAACTTCTTACAATGCACCACACAGTCACGCCTGCGCCTATGTCGTAATATAATTTTACATATAAAAAAAGATACGGTGTTCGTAGCTGGAATAATTTTCATCACTGCCCTGCTCGATTAGAGACAGCCCAGGGTTAAACAATAGCAACAACAACAACTACAGATCGAGAAAAAGCAAATGATTACATTGAAGTGAAAACAATATTTTTAAAAGCTTATTTCAACTGCAGACTGATTAATGTTCCTTTAATAAACATAACAATAGACGTTGTACTGTTTGAGATATATTTGCATTCCTCTGTTACCGAAGGCCGTTGTATTGACTAATGACGTTAGAATCAGCAATACACAAACTATGGTCAGTCGCCTGATGTACACTATACAGGATACTCGGAGTAGGGATGTAATGAAGTGCACTGGCTTCGGAAAAAAGAATGAAAATAATATAATTTATCTATTTAGTTAATCGACTGTCTTACTATCTTCCCCATCTCTCTCACTCCCTCTCTCTTGGCCTATCTACATTTCTCCTCTCACTCCTCCCTGCCGCTGTCCCTCTCTGCTCCCCTCTCTCTCTCTCTCTTTCTTTCTCTCTCTCTCTCTCTCTTGCCTACACAGCGATACACTCCACACACATCCGTAGACACATATATATATAATATATAAGAAAAACACGCATGCATTCACACACAAATACCTCATGCATTCATAACCATCTCTACACATACACATGGACGAACACATATACTTACAAACATGGACACGCTCACAAATACACGCGCGCGCATACAAATACAACAAACATGCAAGCACACACACAGTCACACAAACATACGCTTATAAATACAATACATATACGCAGGCACATGCACACAAACACGCGCACGCACGCACACATACACACATACACACACTCATATGCTAGTCGATCATGTTGACAACAAATGATGAACTAAGAATGCTTATTGATATTTGTCGGAATGTGTCATTTAGTATTGATTCTTATCTCAGTTATTTCCTGGCAGCTTTTCTTTTACTGGCTCCAAGAAGTTTCCAAGAGGTTTGCTGAGACACAGTCAAAGATACTTTACAAAGTTAGAAAAGCACAATGTGACATTATATATGTAAAAGAAAAGATACGTTGTGAGACGCATTCTTTCACTGCACCTGCTAACTGAATCAGTTTACTTAGAACAATTAAACCCGATTATAAGATTTACTATGCATGCTAAATTTTGAGAAGGATTGAATACGGTTGTTCAACCCTCTAGAAATAGTAGGCAAATTTTCCTTAAAGAAAACATTATTGTATTGAAATGCAGTTATAGATATATACAAAAATAAGGGATAAGACGGCTGTGAAGTTTTTAATTATTAACCTTCTCGTTCACACTCAACATTAGGTTCAGAGCTAAACAAAAGCGATAAAACAACATATAAACGCCTATCACATTTATAATATGTTGACAGCAAATCAGCCATTGTTTAGTTAGAGCTTGTGCTTCGACCATCGCTGTTGCCTTCATTACTTTAAGTATAGTAAAAAGATCATTCATTATTTGGATGCCTTGGATGTTTGTTTTTTGCGCGTGTGAGAATATGTGTAGTAATTTAACGGATCTTACCAGTAGCTTTTGAAAATTAATCTCCACAGAAATTAATATAACCTTATCTATAGTCGAAATGCATTTCAAAAATCAATAGTTACTCTAAGAATCTTAAACATCAATGAAAAATATTTCGTAACTTCACTTGCAGGTCAATAGCTTAATATCAATCATTTTCTTTTCTTGACTTGTAGAAAATTCAGCCTCCCTGCTTACATGCTACTGAAGCAAGTACGGGTGCGTGCTGAAGAAGCTAATTTCGCACGAATGGTGCTTTTGGAGCAGTGGTGTAGCTAAAGTCTGTGCCACACGGGGTGGCTCTTGTGTTTGCCACACACACTCGGGTCTGAAAGCCTGTGCAGGTTTATATGACGGGCCAAAAAGTGTTGCCCCCGCGAAAATCGTCACTCGGGGCGGTTCACCTCCTTCTCCGTAACTATCCAATAGTTTTGAGGTCGATGCCATGAGACAGCAATCTTGGACACCAAAGAGTTTGTGATAAAATTAGGTAACGGAAATTGAGTTAGCGCTCGTCTGACTAATGAAATGATTCTGTTCATGTGTGGTTGTCTTAATGTATCGCTTGGTTTAACACCGGCACCTAGCCTTTTAGTGTTATTAACGGAGTCGACACAATTGCAAATATAAAATGAGATCTTCGGCCGAAGCATAAGTTCTATTTTATCATACAAGTCTCTGAGCCTCTCAAATGAAGTCATATACGTTGCTTTTACCCATATGCCATTGAAAAACCCCAGCTCACTAGTAGCTTTATAAAATTCTTTTCGACGACCCATTATCAAAAGGAATACTCTTTAGTATATTCTAACAAAAAACTCGTTTAACTTATTCCCGTTAGAAAGGCAGCAACAGAAATGGCAAAGCATCCCCTTACGCTTAATATCTCAAAGTACTAATATTTTCCTACAAAAAATGTCATTCACAATGAAATTGAACCCAGAACACAAAGGAACGTTCTATAAATAGTCTATAGCATTTAATTCGCTGCTCTGATATTCCTGACAATTCCAGTCACCCCTTAAATGTTTAACTCTTGACACAAGACCAACATTTTTTAGTGTACGCATTTTCATGACCTCAGACTAACTATGACCAAGATGGAAATCGACAACATTTCTATTTTTATCATACGTATGTGTGCGTGCGTGTATGTGTGTGTGTGTGTGTGTGTGTGTGTGTGTGTGTGCGTGTGTGTGTGTGTGTGTGTGTGTGTGAATGTATTTATATGTATATTTATGTACATATTTTTATCATTATTAAGACGGCGAGCAAGCAGAATCGATAGCACGCCGGGCGAAATAGTAGTATTTCGTTTGCCACTAGGTTCTGAGTTCAAATTCCGCCGAGGTCGACTTTGCCTTTCATCCTTTCGGGGTTGATAAAATAAGTACCAGTTGAACACTGGCGTCGATGTAATCGACTCATCCACATTTATCCCAAGCAGCCTTTGTGACAAAAATTTGAAATAATAATTATTATTATTGTTATTGTTGTTGTTGCTGCTGCTGCTGTTGTTATTATTATTATTATTATTATTATTATTATTATTACTATTATTATTATTATTATGGTTAATATAAAGAGGATTGAGGCATCTCCTCCAGAAGATATGGATGCAAAAATAGAAGAGTGCCATTGTTATCAAGTGAACGATATTTCGACATCTCGCGTCTCTTCCACAGGTTCAAAAAATAAACTTTTCTATCTACTTCATTTTGATTAATATATATAGGAAATATATATATAGGAAATGTATATAGGAAATATCGTTAATATCGATAACAATGACACTTTTCTCGTTTTGGTATCATTATTATTATCATTATTATTATTATTATTATTATAGTGTTACAAGAAGAGGGGTTGATATTGACTTTGAACTTTCGACTTACTAACCTTTGTTGAAACTTTGATGTCATTGTAACCTTTCTTGTAAAAGTATAATAAACAAACACTCTACAAGAAAAGGAAATGTTCCGCCGATGAGATTCCCGACAGTTTTCATCTATTAAATTAACGTAGAATTATCTTTCCGACGGACCACGAGTGGGATTGAAACCGAAACCACATAATTTCGGAGTTGAATTCTTACGCACAGGAGATGTGCCTAAAATATAAGTGTTTGTAACTAAATATAAGATAGTTGTTGGAAACTTAATGATTTGTCTTATTCCATCGGCCTCATTGTGACGTGTGCCGCGAAAATATTAGATTAATAGTAATGGTTGAATGCTAGACTGAATACCTTAGATTATTATCATTCAGCTACTTAACGAAACCGATATTGGTTTCACCCCTCCATTATTTCGGTATGGATAAAATAGGTAGCGGTCAAGGCATAGTATTTATTGACTTGAGTTCACCACTGGAAGTTATATGATAATATTGGAATACAAGCAATAAGAAGACACTAATCAAAACAATATGCCTCAGTAAACTTTGTTCGTCGCTTCGCCAATCTTTCAGTTCCCATTCACTCTAATTTTTCCCCCGCAAAAATCTTCCTAATTAAAGTAATAATACACTCCTTGCTCTGTTGAATGATCTTATTTTAGGAATTGTGGCACTGCTCAATTACGACTGCTTTTAGCTCATCTTTGCTTTACTGAAAACTCGCGAAGAAAATAAACCTATGGCTAAATAAGTTTCTTTTAACATTTTGTACTACATTCTAAATATACAAACTAAAAGGTTTCATGTTGCGTTGATTAGAAGAAAGACTGAGAACAACGAAACCGGTTGGCGATAGCCTCTTAATACTGCGTGTGTTCAATATTTGCTAAGAGGCTATTAACTTTCCCGCTGCTAGCATCTCCGTATTACTTATTCTCTAAAACACTTCTTTGTTTTTTTTCATGTAACCATTGTGCAGTTATCTTTCACCTTTCACTTGTTTCAGTCATTGAACTGAGGTCATGCTGGGGCACAACCTTGAAGAGTTTTAATCGAACAAATCACCCCCTCCTACTCCAGGTATTTATTTTTTTTAAAGTCTGGTATTTGTTCTATCAGTTTCTGTTGCCAAATCATTAAATAACCAGTACCTAAACAAATCAACACCGGTTGTTAGGTGGTGGGGACGGGTAAACATAAACACAAAGGCACACACACTCACACACACATTTATATATGACAGGCTCCCAAACAATTTCCGTAGACTAAATTCGCTCGCAAGACGCTGGTTGGCCCGGGGCTATAGTAGAGGATACTGAAATGTCACGCATTGGGACTGAACCCGAAACCACGTGGTTGCAAAGTGAGTTTGTTAGCCACGCAGTTATGCCAGCGCCTAGAACTACACAGCGTGCAAAACAGTTTCGTCGTTCTGTGCACATCTCGGGTAAGCTCGGCTAACTGCACTTCCATGCCTGTAGATTTTTATCTCGAACCGGCAATGCCCCCACCCACTGGTGGCGTTTTCAGGCCAAGGATTTCTGGAAATTATCCATGGGCTCCAGGCCAAAAGTCCTCTGGTTAAGACCAACTTGTTGATTCTCGTCAATGCCCAGAGTCGCCCCAAGAACGTCATCGGACTTACTCGCGACTAATCTTCCATCGCACTTCCACCGACTGCATTGCCCGAGTGACAAATGACTGTAAGCGCCTGATGACACACCAGGTGTCAGACGCCTTGCCTCAGTCTATACTTGATCCAGGACTGCAGCTCAGCAAAGAGACGAGCTACGGTAAAATGAGTCTTTCAAACAGTGACGACAGCTGCTAACTGTCAAGGAAGTTCTGGAGATGTCGTCGCCTCAGCGCATGTCTGCTAAGCATTAACCTCAGCATATCCAATCCTCCATTCTTGCTTAGCGGTATTTCGCCCGGTGTGCTTGCAGCCAGCCTTGATAGTGGCTGGACTTGTTCTTTCGCAGCTTTAACCACTCAGCACTTGAAGATGCAGAAATACAAATACAACTCTGCTGTACAACTAAAATCTTCTCTCAAAATAACTTTAAAAATTCCAATATCTACAATCTTCTCTGTGCGATTACTCAAACTATTTTCTTTCATATAATTTTAAAAACTTGAATATCTACAATTTTCTGAGAGTATTAACTTTTTGCTCTCTGATTATTCGAATATACAAACATCTCCTTTATGCGAAGAACAATCCCAAATGCTTCCGGTTATCTAACTTAAGTAACTTCAAAATAAGCGACTCTCTATGAGGACATAAATTCTTAATTTATTCTAGCTTTTCAAACGCGCAAACGTTCTTCTTTCACATCCAGGAAAAATTGAAGCCCCTCTAAAACTCACAACACTTTCCAGAACTAATAACAAATGTAAAAGATAAATGACTGAAATATTTATAAACTGCACAAGTACGAACACTGTAAAGCCCAACAAAACTTCATTTAATTTTATAAAATAAAAGCAATCAATGGTGTATTTATATATTTTTTTATCGGTAATTGAAGCAGAATAAAGTTAATAAGTTCTCTTGAAAATCTACTGTCACTCTCATTAATCATAGTAGTAGTAATCATATATTTTGACCTTTGCTGACCACACGAATGCGACCATTCCTTTGTCGGTTCCATATCAACATCTGCTGAATCTATTTATAGACAAACGGTAGCTCACTGTATGCTTGCTAAACTGTGTCTATTCCCCCAACTATTTCCTCAACTCTCATGTTTTTGTGACCACCTCAAACACAGGTCAATAATTGTAGTTAGTAATATCTAATAATACTACACAGTGGTAGGAACACAGACAGCAAGCTTAACTTTGCCAATCACCATTAACAACAACTCATGACGTAACAACAATAAGAACGACGATATCAACTACACTGTTACCATGGCTATCGACGCTAGCCACAAGGACAAAAACAATAACAATAATGGTAATCAGCAGTGGCTACAACTACTATAGTAGTATACTAATAGTATTGGTAACGACAATGATAATGATGATAACAATAATGGTGGTGATAATGGCGGACATAATAATAGTCGTTTCTTTATTAACCACACAGGGCTCAATGATGATAATATTAATATAGCTCAAAAATGTTTTATGAAACAAAACGGAAAATTACAATAGCACACCAGATCGTTTGTCCTCTAGTTAATCTGGAAGCGAGACCCTCATAGGGAAGCCAACATGAAGTCGAAAATCATCCAGTTGCACAAACCTCTCCGAATACGAACCTGGATGGTGCCTTGAATGGAACTGCCCAACTCTAGTCCTCCAAGTTCACCACGAAAAGGAATATGTTACAGGATCAAATAGACACGGGAAGATTATAAAGAAGTAATATGCGCCTATCACTATGTATTAGGTCAGTTGTCTCAAGAGAGACATACTTCAAACTTTTACAAAATACAGAGAACACGAAATCAAAATAGCACACCACATTTGGATGAAAAATTATTAGAAAATGTTAGGAGGGATATCATCAGAAATAATAGACTCAGAGACACTTTTTCTGTAGCTGCACGCAGTAGAAAATGACCTAAGTATAAGACAGAAAGGAAATGAAGAATCAGATAAAGAGAATAGCTATCCATTAGTCTTAATTGAAAGGCTGTCATCCGACCAAATTACACAAAGGCCTGAAGAAATAAGAAATTCTAATGGACCTGATAATGATAGCAAAGAAAGTGACAAAGAAAGAGTATTTGAAGACCACACATTTACTGAAGAGCACAGAGAGTCTATGAAGGAAATGAGGTAGACAATTCTGAACGAGCTTGCAGTTGTAAGATATAGAGATACGAATGATAGAAAACCACTTCATAAACTCTTAACCACAAATCAAAAGGCACAAACACAACTTAAAATAGGCAACTATGTAACAAAAGAAATCATACACGAACTAGGACCCAAATGAAATTATTTACACGTCTGCTGAAGCAATTGAAACAAGTTATTTACCTTCAAAAAAAAAACAAATAAAACCAATCTCAGAAGAAATATGAATTGTAAAAGTAAAACTGAAAAAGAAATTGAATTAATGAGGAGAGCAAATCTGTGCAAACGATGTAAGATCCAGAAAAGGAAGAAAGAAGAATTTTCATCAAGAGAAGGAGTGATATCAACAAAAGACACACCGAAAC
Organism: Octopus bimaculoides; assembly: GCF_046866305.1. Taxonomy (NCBI): domain Eukaryota; kingdom Metazoa; phylum Mollusca; class Cephalopoda; order Octopoda; family Octopodidae; genus Octopus; species Octopus bimaculoides. The sequence goes on from NC_142929.1 coordinate 91,759,287, forward strand.
AAACGATCCAAGAAAAAAGCTCAAACAATACGGAGGTTTCAGAAAAGAAACACTTTTTACAAAGAAAATAAGCTCTTCATATCCAATGCTGAAACATTTAAAAAAGAAATAGGGATGGCGAAAATAACTACTGAAGACCCCACACCTGTGGAAGAAGCTGAAAAATTTGGGAAAAAGCTTTGGTGTGTTGTGTTGAGTATACAAACAACGAAACTTCTGATCAGATTAGACGCACAGAAGGATCCCACTATATTTACGGGAACAAGTATGGGAAAACATCTCAATAGCATACCTAAGGATGACGCTCATGAAGGGTCATAAGTGGATGTCCCCCGTTAAAGATAAAGTGCAAAATTTCTAACTCTCATTGCTCTCGTGCTCACAAGAAAGGTTAATTCATATGAGAGATCTTGAGGAAACACCTGACATGCTTAGCAAGCGGTATTACTTATCTACTCCCAAAGAATAATGAAACCATAGTTCAAAACAATTATCGGCCCATATCCTATTGTCTAACATTTATAAAATTTTAACATATTTTCCCGTGGTGAAAACATGTGTTTGTGGAAGAGAACAATAGTTTACAGAAAGGGTACCGACGAGGCTCATATACATGCTAAGATCAACTCTTAATTTATCACATGATATTTGAAAACAGTTATAACAAGCGTAGAAATCTCAGTTTCGCATAGAATGATTATTAAAAAATCATTTGACAGCTTAGCGCATCAAAATCCTGAAATTGTTGGACGTCTTAAAAATTTCTCCTGTAATTTCAAACTTTCTGAAGCATTATCTGTCATTGTGGAACGCGAATCTCCCATTATATCATTTTAATGGAGTGCTAGCTTCAAATAATATTAACATTAACTGCGGCACTTTCCAAGGTAACTCACTTTCATCCCTAATTTTTTGCATAAACCCTTACAACCAAACTTAACAGAACAGGGTAGGTCATAAAATTGACAAGAAAATAAGCCATCTATTTTATACGGATAACTTAAAACTCGATGACAAAGACAATGATAAGTCTGAAGGATTATTGTCTGCTATGGAAGCTTTCATTGATGACATCGGGATCGTATTTGGTTTTGACAAGTGTGCCAAGGCCACTTTCAAGAAAGGGAAATTGAAGACCACAAATTCAGTCGTGTCACATGTGGAAACAGTTATAAAATTACTTAAGTAGGTACAAACTTATAAATACCTAAGAATAAATGTAGGCTCTGGCATTCAGAGTGCAAGCATGAAAGAGTAGATTAGGAAGGAATGTTATAAAACAGTACAAGCAGTTCTGAAATGTAAGCTAACTGCACATAAGGTGTTAGCTATAAATTCTTTAGCAGTTCTAGTTGTTACTTATAGCTTCACTGTGTTCAACTAGAACATCATTGAAATAAAGAAAATTCGTAGACAAATTCGTCAGCCGCTGACTTGTTATGAGATTACCACTCATTTTGGTTCGTCTTTACTATCTCAGAACTCAAGAAAGTCGAGGCTTGATCCAGGTTGAACATTCTTATAAAATCACCACCACAGGACTCGCCAAATATCTTGAAATAATCAACGACGAGATGCTCGCTGAAGATCACGAGATGCGTAAGAAGCTTCATTCTATCCTGAACGAAAGCAAAAACTTTGCTATTATCCCTGAATGATTCCCAGGCTGAACAACCTAAGGGAACTGGGAAAAATGTTGTTATAACGAAAATAAAATTAATGGCAAACAAAAACCGCTGGAGCATTTGGCTGGCAGGCGGAAGCAGAAACCTTTGCAAGGCAAATATGTGGCCCGCTGCAAACAAGCTAATGTTGACCAAAAGCACACTTATTAGTGATTACGAAGCTCGGGGCTAAAGGTAGAGAGTGAAAGCTTCGTCTTAGCTGCTCAAGATCAAAGCTTATTGTGTGAGAACTACGAAGCAAATGTGATGAAAAATAGAGTAGATCCAAAGTTTCTATTCTGCAATACAAAGATTTAACAGTGAACTTCTTAATCTCTGGAGCATCGGTTGAGTATTAATTAAGACATGGCGGAGCTGGCCAATATCTACACTAATTAATATATCTGCATAAAAAAATCAAAACTGTTCACAAATGATATCAGTACCACCCTAAGGCTGTAACTGAAGGAGAAAATGTAACGTTTCTTTGGGATTTTCTTGTACATACAGGCAGAACCATCAAAGCTAATAAACTGGGTATTGTTGTATAAAACAAACATAATAATGTCTGTTTATTGTTCAACATAAGTGTCCCTTGTTATCATATTATTTCGACAAAAGTATTTTAAAAACTGAAAAAAAACAGATTTGCTCATTGAAATCGGGAAAAGTATGGCACCTCAATGCCATATTTCACGTCACTTCAATCCTCTCAGCTGTTAGTGAGCTACAGAATGGCAACTTTTCGATGGAATGGTGTCTCTTTTAAGATAATATTTTGTGATCTAGTTTACCTGTATACCATCGAAACCGGATAACCAGCTCTATGACTTTTAGTATTGGAAGACAGTATGGTCCAGACTCATTAATTTATTACATGGTTTATAATTTCGTTGTTCTACATTCTGACTTCAAATCGAGTCTATGTTCCAATTTGCCTTCTTTGTATAATAGGTATATAAATCATCGATTAAACGCCACCTCCCTATTTTTCTCGGAAGATTTCGGTCTTCTTCCGTTTTAAAGTATCACAATTATCGTTGTCCTTGATCACACTTAAGATCAATAATATGCTTCATTTATTTTATAATCATCATTTTGTTTTTCATTTCTTCAATCAGTTCAGATCAATTATCAGTAATTATTCGTATCGATCGACTTGTACTTTTGTGAGAATTTAATTTGGAGGAAATAAATCTTTCTTTGCAATTTCTGTCAATTCATCGCCATTTCGATGTCTTTCATTAGTGTCACATCAGGGCGATTGAGTACCGATAAGGTAGAGGGTCGGGTTAAACAGATTGCCGTAATTGGATGCAACCTATTCGTATTTTCACTTCAGATCTGATGAGGATGTGACTTTTTTTCATTGCAGACTCCTAAGAACGATAAAAGGAGTACAAACTGAATGAAAGAGTTTTTCGTAAGAAACAGAAAATTATAAAAAAACAATAATTAGCACAAAACTAAGCAGCTGAATCCTTAGTAGTAATTATGTTTCTTTCGTCTTGAGTTCAAATTCGCCTGGTTTTGACGTTATATTTCTTCACCCTCGGAACCGATCGTACCTTCACGTCCCTGCAGATTTTGGACCAATTTTAAAGATCTTTAAGGATCAAATTCACAGTTTGCATATAACCCATTGTATCAAAATTATTTAGTAATAATGCCACCTACATAAACAGGAATAGTTAAGTCAGTGTTATCGTATTAATGCAAGGAATATTAATATGCTAATAAAAAAACAATTATAAGGGTAAGTTTATATTAGTCGTATTATTATTACAATAATTATAATTATTATTGTTGTTGTTTTTCATTTACAAAATCAAATGAAGTTATGTAGAAAAGATTATTTACATTCTTTAGCATTCTCACGGCGACAATATTCTTCACACGTAGTGTGAAGAACTAGTTAATACAATCTTTTGCGCTTATTGCAGGGATGAAAAGCCAGTGATAATTCTCAAATAATCTTCAGTTCCAGTGCTCCTACAATCACTGATATTGATTGAGATTGAGGTGCCATATTTTTTCCGATATCAGTAAGCAGATCTCTGTTTTTTAAGCTTTTTAATTACTTTTGTCGAAATATTATAAAAAGGGACACTCACGTTGATCATTAAACAGAAATTATCAACCACCGTTGTTTAAATATCCTAACTATCTTAATTGGACGGTTTTGTTGATGAAAAGAAGCCATGTGATACCTTACGAATATAACTATACATTTTCAATTGCATTACATTTTTCTGAAAATAATAATAATAATAATAATAATAATAATAATAATATATATATATATATATATATATATATATAGTTGAAGTAATATTTTTTCGCACTGTTGTATTTTCATTTCCTTTTCCTACTCTAAGATTCATTTTGTTAGGTATATACTGTAAAGAAAAAGAAACAGAAATTTCTTTCATCTTTCGAATTTCAATCCGTTCCTACCAAATTAAAAAGGATTTCGCTTCAAACAAAACTACTTACTGTTACTTAAAACACAAACTTATTATATTTCAAAGCTAATCAGGTGTACCGCCATCTGTTACACAACTGTAACATTCTATAAATGATGTTTGGTCTTATTACACATTAGATTAAATTGGTAATTGTGTGTGTGTGTGTGCGCGCGTATGTGTGTTTCTAAGATTTATGTTCGAGGCGTGAGGTATATGTTCTAAGTAAATTGTGTGTATGTGCGTGTGTGGGTGTGTGTAGGTGTGTGTGTGTGTGTGTGTGTGTGTGTGTGTGTGTAGGTGTGTGTGCGCGCGTGCGCGTGTGTTTCTAAGCTTCATGTTCGAGGCGTGAGGTATGTTTTGCGTAAATTTTAAATTTCATTGCGCTCTTACATTGATTCCAAATATAGTTGATTTTACACATACATACATACATACATACATACATACATACGCATGTGTGCATTCGTGCATTCGTGCATGCATATATATTTGAATGACTATAGTGTAATATAAATGGATACGGATTTATGTATATATGTATATGTATGTGTGTATATATATATATATATATATATATATATACATATATATATATATATATATATATATATATATATATATATATATATATATATATATATGTATATATATATATATATGTATGTATGTATGTATGTATGTATGTACGTATGTATGTATGTATATATATATATACATATGGACATATTTGTATATAGATAAAGTGATAGACAGATAGATAAAAACAAATAGGAATATAAATGCATACTTATATGTATGCATGCATATACAGAAGCAGATAGAAAGATAGATAGATAGATAGATAGATAGATAGATAGATAGATAGATAGATAGATAGATAGATAGATAGATAGATAGATAGGTTCGCCGAGTACTCGCAGATAATCTGTTATACAAGTATATAGGGACAAGTAGACAATCCCCATACTTGCCCATTATTCTTCATACCTCCACTACTCCTAAACTCACATGCAATCACAATCATAAATACTCACACTAAAAAACTAAATCGCATAACCCAATCCAAAAACCAATGCTAAACTTTTTTTAAAATAATATTTAGCAAAATATACGAAGTCGTCATATATCCGCCTCATACACAATCTATCCACACTGATAAATATGTTATGAGTTACTTCCGATCTTTGATTTCTCTGTCGCTGTAATTCGTTGATTCTTACAACTACTACAGTAAATGCACATTCTAAACGTGACCTATGTTCCCTCTCTGTCTTCTAAAATTCAATTACAACATATTTGTTCTTTACTCTCTTCATAACTCCCGTATTGAACAACATACCCACCTACACCATAATCTCGACGGGCAGTTTAACTTTAATTTCTCCTTTCCCCAACTGTTTTTCCTCTTGCCCACTACTTTTCTCGTATATATTTTTTTCTTGTGATGAAGGAGTAGCACCTGAAACGGTAAGATTCTTTACTTTCCCTTTTAAGCGTTAAACTACTATAACATTTGTTAAAACTTATCCTTCCTGTGTTGTCTTTTCTCTTAGTCTTTGTTTATTGCCTTCACAATATTACATATGTGTATGTGTGTGTAATTATTAGCGACGGAACCAGTGTTAAAACCAAATGGTAATATCTATCCTACTTAAAAGTGGATGTGGCGTTAGAACATAGGATACTGCGATAAGTGCATATAGGCCCACTTGTTTACATCACTAACAGAGATGTTGTTATCTCCACAGTTCCAGCATCTACCATTTACAAGGCCAGGCAGGGCCGAAATCATGTGATCTGGTAGTCTCAACAGTGGCAATGGTGGGTGGTTTATCTCACCGCAAGCGATATAAATAAGAGTGCTTATATGCACGGAAAGTCAATATGAGAGTTTCTCACATGGTAACTATCACAATATCCTGTATTCTAACACATCCATTTTTATGTGCGGATAAATATTTCCCCATATATATATATATATATATACACACATACATACATACACTTTTCAACACGATTAACTCGTTTATTACAACTTACGAATTTATGTAGGCATTATGTATGTTAAACAATATGTAGCTGTAAATACTTAAATTCTAAGATTTAAACGTTTATAATATTAAACTTTAAAATATATAAAATATAATGGTTGACATGGCAGTTATTTTAAAGTCATAAAAATAGAATAAAGAAATTAGAAAAGTATGCGTGAAAGTTGATAGGAATTAATAGTAAAGAGGGATACAAAAAGAGACGATCGGAGCAAAGCAAACGCCAAGGAATTGAAAGCTTAAAGAAATATAAATATTTTATCGTCCTGGATTAAAATATAATGCACTTTAGTTTGTTCTCAGCTGCGCTAATTCAATGATACATAAGTAAAAGTTATGTTGGAATTTGAAGACAAGGCACGATATGTGTGTCATCCATCAAGTCTTAATTGTACGTGCGATTAAAAAAACATCAATAAAATATATCTTCTCCACCTTAAAATTATACGTTAAACGGTTTACCTTTCGTTACGTAGTTAAACAATTCAAAACATCGAATATTTCTTCGTGAATTACGCCTAGCAGATGTATATTTATCCAAACAACTTGACAGGCTATTAAATATTCATGTGGGGCTTCACAATTGAGAATTACAATGTAACTAACAATGATATAGTTTTTTGGGAAATGCATTATTCCAAGAGTGCTAGACGTATCTCGACTCAAGTTTCTAATACGCTAAAGCGTATCCTCCACTTGAAGAAACTGAGTAGTTCATTTTCAAAAGGTATGAATCACATTATGAGGTGCATGGTCTTGTAATTGGGCTCATGATTATACGGTCGTAGATTCGATTTCAAGATTGAACAGTACGTTGTGTCCTTGAAGAAGGAAACTTGATTCCCGTTGCTGCTTCAGCTGTGATTCATTACCAAACGATTGTGCATCCATAGTCTCTTTTTCTCTCTTTCTCTCTCTCTCTGTCTCTGTCTCTCTCTCTCTCCCTCTCTCTCCCTCCCCTCTCTCATACTCTCACCTTGTCTCTCTCTTTTTCTTTCAATATCCCTCCACCTATCTCTCTCTTCAGCTGTTACGTTTTTGATGTTCTAACGGAACAAGGGTTGGAGGACTTAGTGGGATCTTTCCTTCCACACGACAATATAGGTACCTACAACAATTAGCGTGGAGGGTGCCACCAGATCATATGCGCTTGCAAGAAGTAGCTAAGCGTTTATGTGTGTGTGTGTCTGTGTGTGTGTGTGTACGTGTGTGTGTGTGTGTGTGTGCGTGTGTGCGCGTGTGTGTGTGTGTGTGCGTGTGTGTGTGTATTCCATTCTTGATCGCAACTGCCTGACGAACAGGAGTAGCAGTCTTTTTGCGATGTTCTTGCAGCTTTGTTCGAGTATTATTTCTTCCGCCTTGTTTTGCAGCTATGTGGTTACTTGTGTGAATATATATATATATATATATATATATATTATTTTGTTTAAAAGAGTTCCAACACTGTCTGTTTTTCATGTTTTATTTATATTCCTGCAGAACCAATGTGGAGTGTAGAATATGGAATATACAATATATAATATAATATACAATATATAATATAAAATAAAATAAAATAAAAATGGATGGCACCATGAAAGAAAGTATTGAATGTAGATGAAATATTGAGTGTTCAATATAAAGGATCAAATATATAAATATATAAATATAAATATATAAAGGCTGTTAAAGTCTGTCATACCGGCCATGACGAAGGGAAATAGCCCTGAAACTCGAGTCGCCTTTATATATTTATATTTATATATTTATATATTTGATCCTTTATATTGAACACTCAATATTTCATCTACATTCAATACTTTCTTTCATGGTGCCATCCATTTTTATTTTATTTTATTTTATATTATATATTGTATATTATATTATATATTGTATATTCCATATTCTACACCCCACATTGGTTCTGCAGGAATATAAATAAAATATAAAAAACAGACAGTGTTGGAACTCTTTTAAACAAAATAATATATTCCTCTATACACAATCATACAAAAAAAACACCTTTTTTGTATTTATTTTTACTCGCATATATATATATATATATATATATATATATATATATATATATATATATATATATATATATATCATTCAAAAGAATTTCAACTTATAATAAAGTCCTTTATACTCAGTTTTCTCTAAATTTCATTCAGGCCGTAAAGTTTATGAAATGGAAATATAAAAGTTTTTCGACCACATGTTGCCAGATGGTTACTCAGTGGTATTTGACGGACGTCTGGATTTTCATTTTGTTGTCGATGCACACGCGAGCGTTCCGATAGTGCATTACCTGTCTGGCCAACGTACAGTTACTCACAATTTGGGCATTTGATGCAATAGATTAAATTTCTGCTTTTGCAGTTCATGTTTGCGTTTGTGAATATTTTCCCTGTTTTTGTGTTCATATATGGGCCGGTATGAATTAATTGGCATGTACCGCATCGGCTATCATTGCATTTAGACACAGTGAATGGTTGATTTTTGTTGCTAAGGTCAAACTTTGCCTTTGTTAATAACTTTTTCAAGCTTTTAGGCTGTCTCTTACTGAGAGTTATTGTTTGATCTGTAATGATATTTCTCAATTTCTTACTTTGTGCAATGATTGGTAGGTTAGCGATATTGAAGATGTTCTGGTCGCATGGATTGTGTGTCACTATAAATGGTATGATTTGTTCTTGTGTTTATGCTTTATATAATGCGGTTTTTATACTTTTATTTTTCAAAATTGAGCTAAACAAAGTTCAATTTCAATTTCAATATAGAATATACTCTCCTTCGTTTTCTACATTGCTTTCCCATCAATCTGGTAGACTTGCAACGCCTCCCTTCCAAAATTCCTTGACGAAAAATACTCCTCGAACACGTCTGCAGAATTCATATTTTTCCAATCCAAGCGAGTTTGAAGACAGCGATATAAATGATAATCAGATGGGGCAATGTCCGGGAAATATGGTGGTGGTTGGGGCATTGTTTCCCATTCAAACTGATCCAGCCTTTGTAATGTCATCCTAACTATATGTAGCCGAGCATTATCCTGATGAACGAACACCTTATATCTTGAAACCAAAGATGGTCATTTTTCTTCTAGCGCTAAATTTGAAGGACTGGTTGAAGGACTGGTTGATTGACCAAATCCAAGATTCTCTGCCAGTTCCTCAGCAGTTACGATCAGATTTTGTCCCACCAGAGTTTGCAGAAGTCCTCGTCGAGCTCTACTGATCTTCCAGAACGAAGCTCGTTTTCTAGGCTGTAGTTTCCGTCTCGAGATTTCTGGAACCACCGTTGACTCTGGCTTACACTTGTTGTCCGATCTCCATATACTGCACTAATATTCATCTCACTTTCCGTTGCGTCGTTGCTTTGTTGAACTCATAAAGCAAAATATGCAGAATATGCTCCTTTGTCACTTCCATTATAGCTTTGAAGAAATAACTGTTAAAATCAAAGTGCACTCTTCAAAACTTGCACTAAGTATAAGGACAAGGTAAAATTACTATCTACTTTTATAGCAAGTTGATGCTGGTAGTTTATCATGTCCCTCTCCGATTTTTAGTTCATGCAATTGAAAAAACCGCATTATTTATGTAATGACCCAATATATATATATATATATGTGTGTGTGTGTGTGTGTGTGTGTGTGTGTGTGTGTGTGTGTGTGTGTGTGTGTGTGTGTGTGTGTGTGTGTGTGTGTGTCTATGTATGTATATATGTATATATATATATATACATATATATGTATGGTGTTTTGTGAATTTATGGAAAGGAATCCCATAAAACTGAACAAAGTTGATAAAAATGGAGAAGAGAAGATGTTGAAATATAAGAGAATTTTAATTCATGCTGACGATCGTTTCGAACAGCGATATAAAAACATGCAAATTCGTGGCTGAATAGAAATAATTAAATAAATTAAATTAATTTAATTATATATCACTGTACTCATCAGTGAAAGAATCATAAGCAAATTTTTTTACAAAGGACATGATATAGGAAAAAGCAGAGTAAGATTTTGGAGATTCATATTTATCCTTATGAGACAGAAAGAAGAGTTGTGAGTCCAGTTAGGTATTAACTAAAGCCAAAGTCTATAACGGTTATTTGAAAATGAAATGAAAGAAGTTATAGATATGTTCCCTCTATATATAGGTAAGGAGATTAGTAATTAGTCCATTTTACGCAGCTTATTCTCTCTAACTTTTTCTACCACTATAATACTTTTTACGTTAACAATACAGCAGCCCTTTATACACAATCTCCTCTAGATTAACTGCATTATCATGTATATTTTTTTTTAAATATACACCACGCTTAGTATAGTTTCAGACTGTAAGGCCAAATCTCAGTTGAAATATAGCCATGCCTTTCCATTGGACACTTCTAAACAACCTTTACTCTACACGACTTATTTGGAGTATGAATTCTATCGGGATTTTTACCGAACCGCTAAGTTAGGAGGAAGTAAACACACCAGCATCGGTTGTCAAGTGAAGGTGGGGGGAAAAACGCAGACACACGAACACAGACGCACAAACATATATACATATATATACATATACATACCATATACATACATATATATATATATGTATATATATATATATATATATATATATATACACATATACATATACATATATATATACGACGGGCTTCTTTCAGTTTCCCTCTACCAAATCCTCTCACAAGGCTTTGGTCGGCCCAAGGCTATAGTAAAAGACACTTGCCTATGGTGTCACGCAGTGGAACTGAAACCGGAACCATGTGGCTGGTAAGCAAACTACTTACCACGCAGCCACTCTCTCTCTCTCTCTCTCTCTCTCTCTCTATATATATATATATATATATATATATATGCTGAATGTCATGGTTTTACTTTTTACAAACTTAAATTAGACTTTTACATATTCATTAGTAAGACCAACCTTGTAGACAAGAAAGTTAAGAGAACAAGGTCACTACAGTCAACCTTGACCAACTCACCTTCCTACGCAACCTCTGCGGTCATCGTGTCTGTTTGTCCACCATTGGGTTCGTCGGGCATCAGCAAACCACCAATATTGGTGGACATCCTCTTCCCTAAATCGTCGTTCGCGATGCCAAACCAAGAGTAAAGCTAGTAAACTACATTTAACGCGTAAACGTGGATGTACAATGTAAGGGCGTATACAGCTGTATATATATATATATATATATATATATATATACATATATATATATATATATATATATATATATATATATATATATATATATGATGTTAACGTTGAGTAATGAATTTTCTATCTTGTTAATTAAATAGCATATTATTGTCTAAATGCAACGGTCGTTATTTAATCAACTTTTGCAGAAAGCTCTCTGTGGTTGAGACTGATGGCACCAATTAATACATTATTTCATCTAACAAAAAATATATATATATTTAAAAATCCCTGTGAGAACCGGCTGTAGGAAAATCAACTGAAGTAGAATTAACAGACGTTATTGCCAGGAAATTGGTATCAGAAAATCCGGGAGATAGAATGTGCTGACGCAACACTAATAATAATAATAATAATTAGAATAATAATAATAATAATAATAATAATAATAATAATAATAATAATAATAATAATAATAATAATAATGATGATGATAATAATAATAATGATGATAATGATAATAATAATAATAATAATAATAATAATAATAATAATAATAATAATAATAATAATAATAATAATTGGAGGAAATTACATATTCACAAATTAAAGTTTTGCAGCAAGTTAATCAATTATCAATATGTATTTTGAAATATCAGAAGGCTTGCTCTACCATCAAGTCATTTATAATGCTTGCTTTTCTGCTATCCATATGAGATTCAGATGAATTCACTTATTACACACACACACACACAAATCTATTATTTATTCCGAATCATAAGGATCCATGAGTTAATGTATATTTTAGATTCTTCTAGTGTTAAATGAATAAAGGTATGTAACATTGCAATAACATATATCACATTGCAATATATAATTCTGTTGAATCTACTTACCATAGTCATGACCCAAAATAGCAATTTTGATGAGGCTTCCTTTATTTGACATGCACGGATTGACCAGTTATATGTAGTATATTCGACGTCCCACCGTAATCTATTATGGGGTAATGTCAGATACACTTCACAGGTATTAAACCTCCAAATTGTCTAGTTCTTCGTCCGTAACACCACATGACCAAGGATGATTTTTATCTGGCTAGTCATTTAGTAATTTCTCAGTTTGCTTCACTAGGTTAGTAATGCTTCCTTTGTTGCAACAACCGGTCGAAGAACGACCGTTTTTAAATATTTTAGAGTCTCTGAGATTGATGGATGGCATCTTTAAAGCAGAGACCTCTTACAATGCTTGCATCAGACTGGACTCCACCATAGATTAGATGGTTGTTAAAATGGACAACAGATTTTCTTAAATTTTCAAGGAAAAATATATAATCCCCCAGCAAATATTTCATTACAAGTCATCATCTTGTCGATTATAAACTATTCTTTAAGTGCAAGAAAGAGAAAGAGAGGAAGGAAAATTGAATCAAGTACATGACTAGTACTTTATCTATCAACATCTACAGTCATTTTGAGGATATCATTGACTTTGTGACATCAAGCTTGACTAATATCAGCTAATCATTGGATTGATAGCAAACGTCGCTTGATATTTTAAACTGTACAGTAAACAACATTGAACCACACAACTTCCACGAGTATGTGTAGCAGTCAGCTAGGACCCGTAACATCACTCCAATTGTCGGTCGTCCAACTGCTGAGGAATTCTCTTGGCAAAAGCGCAGCCCTAACAATAGTTTGACCTGCTTCCAAGCTACTGGCCCTTCTCTTCAGAGCTATAAGACACTTGAACTCCCTACACTCATTGATATTCTAAAAAGCCCAGATGAAAAACAAAATATAATATTGCTCTTACATCTGGAACAATGTTTCTGCTGCACATGGATATCCTAGACCACGTTCAGAAAAGGGACACCTGACTGATTAGCACAAACTCACTCACAGAGATGCTGTAACCTTTGGCTCATAGACGTGTTGTCACCTCTCTGCATTTTTTCTACCGCAACTATAACTGTCTGTACTCCCTGGATCTGGCTGGATTCCTCCAAACTTCATTCAATCGTTTCTCCCCCTCCCATCATTTTTTGAGTTTGTCTTTGCAGACCTCAACTAAGCACTAGACACAGCTATGCCTTCCCAGAACATCGATTCACTGAAATACACTGTTCATCGCGCCCCTGCAAGAATTGATTTACAACGACTCAAAAGTAACAGTAACAAAATTATTCTCACGTCTAGGAAGACATAAAAGACACTGGGCATTTCTCCTTCTCCATATTCAATTTCTTTTTTAAATGTCAACAGGACAGTATTCCATCAAAATAAGGGTCAATGTTCCATTGAATTAATGTTTACCAACAAATTATTCCATGTTCCAGTCTCACATCGCCTTTCTACTATGAGAGCCGAATCTAGCGACAAAGTATTGTATCATCTCATACGACATTGTTTTCTTCTTTCCAGCACTCCTTCAAAGCAATCGCTCCGATACTAATATCATGTGGTACAATATCGAGTATAGTACTAGTGCAGTACTATCATACTAATTACCTTTCTCATATATTTGCCTATATGGCAATTGTTCAATAATCAAACAAAATTGATAGTCATCTGCCGATACCAGTAATTATACTGAGATCAATTCAACTGATAATAATTTTCACCATGAATAATGGATTTGTTGTGTCGTTACACAGAATCACAATAATGCAATGTATGATCTAACACGAGAGCAGGTCCAGTGAGCGCCGAATTAAACATGATGAAGTATTCAGTTTCCTCTCTTTTTCTGCTTAGTGTTCAAATTCGGCCAGAGTAAATTTTGCTGTTTCAACCATCCAAGACAGATTCAATAAGTGGCAGTATAGTATATTACATAATCAATTCATTTTACTATATTCATGGTCCGTAATTAAGTATTGCATCTAATTACAAAGCAATCAATATCAATCTGATATTAAGTGCTAGCTCTAGCTTTTATCAGATAATATAATACACGCAGTTACTAATAAAAGTATACGTGTCTTAATTTCCCCGTTAGTTGCTGACCAAAGTTTAAATAGATCAGATAGTCCAATCTTTACGTGTGTTATCCTGCCCAATGAATGTTACTTTTCTAAAGTATTTTATTTATGATCAATACTAATTTGACATCAAGGTAGTGAGCTGGCAGAATCGTTAGCACACCGGGCAAAAATCTTTGCAGCATTTCATCCGTTTTTACGATTTATGTTCAAATTCCCTCGAGGTCGACTTCGCCTTTCATCTTTTCAGGGTCGATAAAATGTCTACCCGTTGAGCACTGGGGCTGAAGTAATCGACTTAACCTCTATCTCGATATTTCTGGCCTTGTACGAAAGTTTGAAATCAATATTAGTTCTCTTCTGAATTATTTTGATTAAGACCAATACTAATTTGACATTGATATTTAAATTGATATTTGCACAGCTAAATGCTTTCATTTCTTTGTTGCGTGATGTTCCCTTCTCACATACTTTAACGAGCAACAGAAATAACAAACTACTTACTTTTCCGGTGATTAATTTCCCTTTGTAATTTAAGTTCAATCCCTACTGTTGGTGGTTTTGTTTTTTTAATTTTCGAATATCGGTAAACTAAATACCGATAATGTAGTGGAACTAATTTAGCCAACTATAACCCTTGCTTATAATTAGGTGTTTTTCCTAATTGCAAAAGAATCCATATTAATCCGATATTAATAGTATTTGATATTTCATAAATGCTCAAAAAATTTAAACATATTAAATAGAATTCTTTACGTTACGATATTCAATTTCAGTTCTTAGTGGAAATATCGAAAATTTGTAAAAAATTTTCACATAATTATAATAAAAGAAAATATTGGAATTTGACGGACATTATTTTTCGGTTACACTGTTTCTATGTTAGAAATGGTATTGGTATTCTTAGATTGAAATCATTCTCATATACTTGTTGTTGCCAGTGTTGGTTGTGTTCTGTTTTACTTCTTATTTCAAAATAATTTCCCTATAATTGCTAATTGTATTTCGATGTCTTATACTTTGAGATATACGCATTTAGATGTTCCATTTTGTCATTCTTATACACACACAAACACACACACACAAACACACACACACACACGCACACATGCGAACGCACACACGGACATACACACACAAACCCACACATGCACACAAGTATCATATCATATTTACGGGACAATGCTTCACCATTTAACGTTACATGCCATGGTAAATTAGCAATTTATATGCAGCACCTTGCATTTTTAATGAGAAACGTTTTACGCTTTTGAAGATGTCACAGACAATAGAAAGCTTGGCTGTATGCATTTCTCTATTTAGTTACATGTCTCTCAGTTCCAAGTTCAAATCTCGCTGTTATCGATTTCAATTTACATCCTAGAGGGACATTAACATAAGTCATAATCAATTCACTAGATTCAAAACCCTGTAACCACTAATGTTTAATTAAAAATAATTGGTTATAATTAGTAAAATGGCGTCACATTCTAGAACTATATCATTCTATGTAAGAACGTGGGAAAATGAATGTCTTTAGCTGAGACGATTTTGGAATTTTGTTTCCTTGTGGAATACCCATGCTACAACAATACATGAAATTTCTACTTCCCTGTAAATCTTAAATCATATTTTCATGTTTCCATTTAAAGTGCGTCATGACATAATTAACCCTTTACTCGAGTTAACTTGTCTTCACCCAATTTGTCTTTTTCAGTGCGCGACGAGTGAACTCGTCCAAAACATATAATTTCAAAACCAGCCACAGACGAGTTCATACGTCAATTCTCGGTTTTTATTTTTTTTCTTTCAAATTTATTTATCTTTTTGTTTTTACAACTTACGCCCAGATATCGAGCTCAGAAGATGACAATGAGTATGAACTTTCTGTTAGAAGCTTGGATATATGAGATGAGAGTGCAAGCTCGTCTGATAATGGCTATTATCTCTAACCTTTACGTTCTGAGTTTATATTCCGCCGAGGTCGACTTTACTTTTCATCCACTTCGTGGTCAATAAAATAAGTACCGGCTGAGCACTGGGGTCGATGTAATCGATTTCCCGCTCCCCTGAACCTGCTAGTCTTGAATTAAAATTTTCAACCAATATTTCTACTTCCTTCCTAATGTGGCACGCTGGCAGAATCAGTCTTTATGTTCTGAGCTCAAATTTCACCAAGGTCGTCTTTGCCGTTCATCCTTCCAGGTTTGGTAAAGTAAATACAAGTTGAGCGTTGGGTTCGATCAAATTGACTATCCCCCACTCACCCCACAAACTTTCAGGTCTTGCGCCAAATTTTGAAACTACTATTTTTACTTCCTTCTGAGTTCACCCAAACGTTTCAATAAGACAAAGGCATCTAGTTCTGCAACTATCAACTTTCTAATGTGGTTGATGTAGAAATATGGATCCAGACTCAGAATATGTTGCTAAGGAAACACTTCAACGATTAGTGATTTAAACCAGCAACACCTACTGACAACTGGTTGGACTGGATCATCAATAATTAATGAAATACTTAAACCATAAACACTATGTAATATTAGTTAGAGCTCTTGATCTGTAACTTTGCTCGAGTGATTTTCAAATTTGAACTTTGAAGTTTTGTCCCCTTGGTGTGTAGAGTCCCAATTTAATAACGAAGTATTGCCATAGTTGCCAGATACTGCCAATGTTGACTCTATCTCAAGCTCATTAAAACTTAAGTTCCACTATCCATAGAAATCAATTTAAATTTATATTACATTTTCTATACAAAATACTTGTGTTTCATTAAAACATTTCAAATTGAATCCTTGAATCTGTTCAACTCACAGTTTGAACACTTTTGTTTCAATATGAAATGCATTATTTTCACAACTTCCTATCCTCCTCCCAAAATGCCACAAATCGTAGTTTAATGTAGTTTTATTAGGACGGTAACGGTAAGGGTGGTCAATTCGGTAAACTGGTATTTAATTCCCTCTTTACATTCTACGTTCTAATCGTACTATGACGAAAAAATAAGTAACACTTAGAATTGATTTATAACCAATGCGGGTTAACTATCATCTCGGAGACATTGTTTGCGTTAGCATCCAGGCTCGCTTTTCTAATCCTTCTATATCCGCTTCGGTCATCCTTTTTTCTTTTGTACCATCTGATCGATGAACAACAGACAGTAACGTCTTTCACAGATGCTATAAGGTAGTCATGGTATTTCTATGACCAAATACAAAGTATTTACCTGTTATGTTCCTTTGCATATATTTTCTAGAGCACCATCTTGGCTAGACACAGACAAATCTGCTCGACCTATCTAGGTAGCCAGGGTGTAAAGAGCTGGAATAGATACAGCAAACCATTTTCCTAAAGCACTTGCGAGTCTGCCAAATCACCACCTTATACTGACACTTTATTTTAGCAAATCCGAAAGAATGCAAAGTTGAATTCGGTAAAATCATAAATCAGTCAATGAAGAATGGGAACTAAAACTGTGAGACATTTTGCTTGATACGTTCATAGTTCTGCCCCATTATAATCTCAAGCTGGAAGAAATACTTAAATACAAAACTTGAATTTAAAATATCATACTTTTAGAGATGCCCTTAAAAAGGTCAGAAATTATATAAGACGTTACAAAGAACACAAATCAAAAGAAATATTACAATGCTGGACAAAATGTCTTCCCTCTATTCAGTAAATTCTCTTTATATTTTAAATTCAAATTTTGTGAGGATCAACTTTTTTCACCCATCTTGAATGAATGATATTCAAAACAGAAGAAAGATAAACATTAAGTCTATAGATGATCTTGATCAACAATATCCAGTTCTCAAATCTTGTGGCGTTGTGCCAATATATAAGAAATCAATATAGGAATTGCCGATTTGTTTGTGCATTTATACATAAATATATACGCAGTAATAAAATGAGAAAATGAGTATCAGTTTTGCACTGTTATCCATAGCATTATAACCAACACCAATGTAAGAAATCTTTACTCAATTTTTGCGCCCAAACGGATCTCATAGAATTATAAAATATCATATTTTAAATTCATATTCTTCTTGTAATCTTCAATATATTATTAGATTTAGGAGATAAATAATATATTTACTTTTAGCAATTATAGAAACTATGTTATGAGAACACACGGCATGCACAATTAAAATCGAAATCATTTTTTCATGGTATTTACTTTATCGGCGAAGTGTATTCCACATGAAGAAAACTTCATTGATTTTATTTTCTAGGTGATCATTCTTTGTAATATTCAGCTGCTGGAGAAACTAAATCATGTTCGGGCCACATCTATGTACATCCGGAATAGTGTTTCCCCTTCCACATTCACACGCAGACACACTCTCAGAGTGAGATACATAGTCGTTATCTATTGTTCTCTTTTAAATATGTCTGAAAATGTTATGATGATGGATTGCTTTATGAAAGTACAGAATTGGAGTAAATGAAACAGCAATGAAAATTGATAGTGATAAACAAACTTCACTCTGAGATAAATTACTTGTTTATGTAGAAACCACTGAAGCAGGGTACTGCTGAATGTCTAGAAATATTTATGCGACGCCATAGCTATTCTATGTTCAAGGAAAGACAACTAAATCTTAGTTCGTTTTTAAGAATGCTTTTATCAAAGCTGTTGTATAGCATATGTGTAGCAGTGCTACTGTGATGATATATCACCTTCAAATGCATGACACATTTCCTATTTATATAAGCACGTTTCTTTAGCTTAGGCATAAAGCCAGTTCATTTTATTTTTATTTATTTATTTTTTGAACAGTTGAAAGAATGAGTTAAATCAATTTAAAAACTACAGTTTATTACCGGCATTTTATAGATTCTAATAAAATAAATGGCAATAACCAAATTAGTTCATGAATTTACAAAGAAATGCGCAGAGAAGATTGAAACAACTTCACTATATAACGGGTGTTAATCTTATTAAACCCATATAAAAAGAAGGAAAGACATTCCCGCTAACGTTATCCCTCATTTGCCCAATTCACTGCCTTTAAAAGATTTATAATGTAAAAACAATGTCCTTTGACTTCCTAACATGAAAAAATTAGTTAATCTTTCATAATTTAGGTGCTAACCTCATCACATAAATACATGCCATTATTTAGGATGCAGGGATGCTTGTGTGGCCAAAATGTTTGTTCATCATGTAGCTCTGCGTTCGATCCATTGAGCGGCATCTTGGGTGAGGGTCTTCTATCATAAATTTAGATCATCATATGACTTGTGAAATTAGGTTGGTGGGAACTGTGAGGTAAATATGTTTCGTGGCCAAGATATGTTTAGCAGAGTCCACATTGTTTTAAACATTCACACTTGATCTTCGGTTTGAATCAGGTGGAAGCATGGTTTTCTTTCTCACTTGCTCTCCACCATTTTCTGAGGACATATAATGGTGTTGACATCATTCCAGCCATGGGAACTACACGTATATTTGTTTCTCATTCACTCATGTTACAGCATCTGGAATGAATTATAGTTCTTATATATGTGAATATTGTAAATGTGAAACTTTAATTAGATATATTCGACCAGGGACGAATATTGCTTAGGTATATGAGTAAAATGATAACTTTGCTAGACTATGAGAAATTACATAGGTAACATATTGGTTGTCTGTTTTTGAGTTTGTAAAAGTACGGAATAGGATTTCGTATGCAAATACTAAAAGATGCGATACTTAAGTATGATACAAGAAGTGACTTTTCTTTATTCATTGGAACAAATGCATAGCATTTGTTCCAATGAAAGAACTGAAAGATATCTTGATTAATGTTGGGTAAAGATGTAACCTATATTATAACGTAATTACGGTACTTATATTGCAATGAAACAATGCTTTAATAATAAATATGTTTAGATAGAGTGAGATCTTAACGCTTAAATCTGAACAACATTGTGATAAGAGCATTCAAACAATAAGGAAGAAGAAGCATACAGTTTTGTTCTTTATTCTCAGAAGATTAGCTGAGAACTTTGTATGGAATGAAATTTGAACATCATATCCCCTTGTGACAGGCAGATATATGATTACAAGAACGGCTAGGCTTTTGATTCATCGTTGATTTCTTTCTTCTGAAATGTATAACTTTTCCGTCGATTTAGACAGGAATCGTGTAATTCGGGAAGTAACGCAGTAATTTTAATTTGTAAATGTTTCGCTCAGCAATTCAACTCTTCTTTGTTTCATTTACTTGTTGTCACAACTTACTGGATTTTCAATACATGTTTTCCCCCGAGACTTCCTTTTACATTCTTTCCTAATTTTTTTCTATTACTAATTATATTTCAAGATTTTTTGGACTTTTTTTTCTTCTTTTAGTTTTCGGTAGCTTTGTTTTTATTTTTATGTTTTTGTATTTTCTGTTCAATTATAGATTTCATGGATTTCTGCATGACATGTGATCGGCCGATAACTGCATACTGCACTCGTATTTCATAACATTTACAGCCTTCTCTGCCAGCTACTGCAGTGCTTCTCTTCAAATATATCTTGTTTCTTTTATTCGGTTTTACCATAGAAAGTCTTTAAACATACGCCATTCCCGCATGCTTTATAATTTATAGTCATTCCTATCATTTCCGTGGTGGTTTTCTTTAATGAAAATATATGCGCAGTTTTCGATCTAATTGCAACCCCACTTAGTTCTTTCTTTAAGATATGTATTATTATCATTTCAATATTCATAGTTCACTGTACAGCCAAATTTCCAAACTTTATGAATTATCTGTCAGTATTATCTATGAATGCTTTTTTTATTTCCCTTTTTCTTTTCTTTTAAATTTTTTTCCTTGAGAATTTCTAATCAAATTACTAGTGTATTTTCATACTTTAGATAGGAAACTGATCTAAGAAGTTAACCAACCAACACTTTATGTAATTTCAATACGGTAATTCAAAGGGCAGGCTTTTAAAACTTTTAAAACTCGTAGAAAATGTTGGATGAGATTTTGTCTTTTCAATTCCAATCACTTTAATTCATTTCATTGCGTTCAATGAGACTAAAATTTTGCTTGCAATTTCATTTTTAGAGATTCACAAACTTTACACACTCCAATATTATGTTTTAGTCACGTAGACTAGTAGACTAATTAATATAATAGATAAATTATATGGTAGATTGTGTAGTATGCCGTGCAGCCGGCATTATTGCATTATGTTCGAGACAGATGCAGAAGTGGCCAGGTCCAAGTTGATGATATTAAGGTGCTACAAGAATAGGAAAAAGTAATGCATTGTCATTAAAATGACAGATCTATCGGACTTTCAAAGAGGTCAAATTGTTGGTGCACATATGGCAGGCGCTAGCGTAACGAAAACAGCCGGAATGCTTGGTGTATCAAGAAGTACTGTCTCGAAGGTATTGACAACTTTTGTGAAAGAGGGAAATGCCGCCACGTCGAAGCAAAACTCCGGAAGAAAACCAAAACTTTCAGATAGGGACCGTCGGAATCTTATGTGAATTGTTAGAAGGGATCACAAAAGTACACCTCCCAAAATTACTGCAGAGCTTAATGACCACCTCGAGAACAGAGTTTCCACAAAAATTGTTCTCCGGGAACTGCACAAATTCAGATTTCACGAGAGGGCTGCAATCAGAAAACGACTACTTTCAAAAACAAACGTTGCAAACCGTTTAGAGTGGAGTAAAAACCTACAGTATTGGTCCCTAGAGCAGTGGAAGAATGTTATTTTCTCGGGCGATTCATTCATTACCTTACTCCCGACCACCGGTCGAGTATACGCGTGGAGGCAGCCAAAAGAAGCATTTGACCCAGACTGCCTTCTTCCAGCTGTTAAACATGGAGGAGGATCTGTAATGATCTGGTGGGCTATATCTTGGAAATCCGCCGGCCCAAAGGTTTCCCTTCATGACAGAATTAATAGTCAAGACTATTTCAGCATTTTATCTGATCAAATTCATCCTGTGGTTGCGGAACTGTTTCTAGGGAGAAATGCAATCTTTCAGGATGATAATGCACCAATTCACATAGCTAAAGTTGTTACTAAATGGTGCGAGGAACATTCTAGTGAAGTTAAACATCTTATCTGGCCACCACAGTCCCCAGATCTCAATATTATTGAACATTTACGGTGCATTTCGAAGAACAAGTAAGGAGTCGATATATCCCCCACCATCATCACTACAAGAACTGGAAACTGTTTTAGATGAAGGATGGACAAAAATTCCTTTGGAAACAATTCAAACTTTGTACGAGTCCATACCTCGTAGAATTTAAGCTGTAATTACTGCCAAAGGTGGTCCTACCCCATATTAAAATATATTTGTTTGAAATTTTAAGGTGTTTCCATTATTGCGTCCAACCCCTGTATATACATATATATGTGTATATATATATATATATGTATATATATATATATATATATATATATATATATATATATATATATATATATATATATATATATATATATATATATATATATATATATATATATATATATATATATATATATATATATATATATACATACATATATATATACATATATACATATACATATGTGTATGTGGGGGTGTGAACACAAGATTTTCAATGAAAGAACATGTTCTAATACTCCTCGATTTTCCAACCACTACATAATGTTTGATCCTTACATTATAGTCCAATAAGGTTGCCATCGAACAGATGTTTTTTATTGGGAACATTCGCTTTCTTACTTTATCTTCAAATGTACACTTTATTCTGTTTCCTTATTAATTTGTTTCATCTTCCGATCTGCATACATGCTGGAGTAACACCTTCAAGCCTTTAGTCAATAATATCGGTCCGAATATTTTGATTCACATTTATTTCATCGATCTTGTAATAAACGAAATGAAAA
>NC_142929.1:91784962-91794962 GCF_046866305.1 Octopus bimaculoides
TATCTATGATCCAGCATAGTTTCTTTTCTTTCTCAATTAAGACTATGTCCGACTTCCTATTCTCTATCTCATGGTCGCACTGAATCATAAAATCCCATAGGATCTTTGCATTTCTGTTTTGCACGATGCCTTTAGGTTTGTGGTCGTACCAAGTTTTTGGTCTGTCAAGTCCATAGGTGTTGCAAAGTGTCCAATGGACAAGCCAGGCTATATTGTCGTGGCGTCTCTTATATTCCTTCTGGGCTACTGGCCTACATTGGCTGGTAATATGCTATACGGTTTCACCGTTTGTCCACAGATTCTGCACATGTCACTTTCTGCTGTGTTGTCTCTTCTGTATTTTATGTAGTTTGTTCTTAGTGCTTGTACTTGGGTAGCACAGATTAGAGCCTCCGTTTCTGGTTTTAGATCACTTTTAGTCATCCACAGCCATCTTTTTTCTCTGTCTGTTTTATCTTCAACATCCCTATGAAATTGGTCGATGCATTATTTTCTTTACCCACCTATTTTCAGTTTCATTCGTTTTCAATTTCTTGTATAGAGCTTTATCTTTGCAATCTTCCATCCTACACACGCTTGACCTTCTTACTTCTAAAAATAGTGGTTCTGTGGCATTTTTTACATACCATTCTATGTTGTTTTCTTCTACTCTAATACTGTGTTCACTTCCAATAAGTCCTCTTCTCCGTCATTATCTTGGTACATACAGTCTGTCTGTGTCACTTTTTGGGTGGAGTGACCCATATCTAGTTAGCAACTTCCTTGCCTTTTTGTCTAAGCTATTTAGTTTGTTTACTGTCCATGCGATTACTCCTGCTCCATATCCAAGGAGTAACACCACTCAGATGTTGATAACTCCAATCTTTTTCAGTCCATTTAATTTCGACTTTAGGATCAATCTCAGTCTGCGCAAATACTCCACCTTAAATTTTTCTCTCATTCCTTTCTCCATCAATTTATCCATTTCCAAAATCCCCAAGTACTTATAGCCTGTCTCTTCTATCTGCTTCATAACTTCCCCTGACGGAATCGTCAGCACGTCCATACATTTGGTTTTTGATTCTCTTCAAGACTAACACACCACACTTTCTCTGTCCGTATTCCATTCCTATATTAGTACTGAAGGTATACACTGTATCAACGATGGACCTGACTTGACCTTCTTCTTTACCATAAAGTTTGTGGTCATCCATGAATAACAAATGGTTGACATTTTGTTGGCGGCTTTTGAATACACACGCAGCTTTTGCTTTCCTCATTATCAAACACAATACAAAGATCAGTGGTGACTGGCAGTCCCCTTGGAAGATACCCATCCTAATTTCTATTGTCCCTAAGCTTCTTCCGCATGCGGTCAGGTCCGTCTTCCAATTCGCCATACTTTTTCCAAGCAATCGCTCAATATTCGACGCAATACCAAATAGGTTCATACACTCCATAATCCAAGAATGTGGGATCATATCGTACGCCTTACGATAGTCGATCCATGACATGGCTAAGTTACTTTTCCTCCTCTTCCAGTCTCTAAGTACAGTTTTGTTGATCCTTGGTACCTCTGCACTTACGCTTGCAACCCTTCTGCTCATGTGGCAGGACTCCATTGTTTTCCAGATGTTTGTACATTGACTCTGCGAGTATTCCAGTCAATAACTACCACGTAAGTGACAAAACAGGATATCGGCCTGTAATTGTCTACGATATTGCTTTTTTCGATGTATTTCAGGCACAGCAATATCCTACCCAATGTCAAGCATTCTGGTGTTATTTGGTCGGTATTTAACAAGGTGTTGAGTTGTGCAGCTATTCATGCATGACATTCACCAAAATTTTTGATCCAGTAGCCTTGAACTCCATCTGGTCCCGGAACCTTCCAGTTGCTCATTTTTTTGCTGATTTCCTTCACTTCCCTATCCGAAATGACTAGTTCTGCCTGTTTTGGACAGACTACTGTTTGTTTCAATTCTTGCAACCATTCAGCATCCTTCTTGTGCTCCTTGTCTTTGCTCCAGATGTCACTCCAAAACCTTTGATTTTCAATGTTATCTGCTATTTTTTTTTTTGAGAATATATATCTGGATGTTAGCCAGTTTATTAGGGTTCATTGCTGTATTCAAATCTTTATCCAGGTTATTTTTTTATATGTATATTTTGCGTTTTCGTTCTGTGGGTAGAGCACTGCTGTAAAATAAGCGCGTTGGATTGAAATATATTCCTCACGCGTCCGTTTATTCTTTTTTATTTTATTTGCGGGACATGAGGAATAACGTACGCTCCTTTATTTTGATGGTCATTGAATAATTCATCAAAAACCATTTGAACGGACCAGTCCGTTCATTTCTGGCGTTAAATGGTTTTGCACGTGTAGTTTTTCGTACTTTTTTATAACAAGTTTAAAGTACGTACTTCCGTTTGTTACCATTGGATTGAATAATACAGGTATTATTTAGTTTATTTTTCATCTTCTTGTGCATAGTGGTCGGAGACAGAAATGGTCTGGTGTTGGATCGTAATGTGTCGAGCGTGTTTACATGTGTTATGCAGATGATACACAGTTAAAATACGTTATTTTATTTGGAAAATAAAAATAAATTTTAATGAGTATTACTTACTCGGATATAGTCCAACACTTTGTCGGTTCTTTTAGGCGCCATTAGTTGTCTTTATTCTCAATATTTTGCATAGATTTCGGAGCAGTGTTTTATCGCTCTCATAAGTAAAACATTCCCGGTGTTCTTTCTGTTAAACGTCCCCGTATTATTATTATTATTATTATTATTATTATTATTATTATTATTATTATTATTATTATTATTATTATCATTATTATTATTATGCAAAATATTGACGGCGGTTTTATTCTGTTTGAAAGGGACTGTCTATTTTAATGCATCATAGGAACCCTCCTAAAAAAAATAACATAGTTTATTTTTGCTCAATATTTACAAAGAAAATAATAGATAATTAATGGCATCATGTCAGTAGGTCATTGACTAATTCATATAATCACAAACAACTGTTTCTGTCTTGGTAGTCTTTACTAAAAGAGTTCACTAAGAATTCAGTAAAACTGGCCATCAATCTTGTGGCAAGTTAATATGTTCTAAGTAGTTAATTTTGTCATGTATTTCCTTGGCATTATTGTTTCCGGTGTCATCATTTTCCTCGTTTCCTCAGCTACTCTCTATAGCCTAATGGGACTCGACAAATTACTGCTGTACCATGTACAGTAGTATAGCTCACACACACACACACACACACACACACACACACACACAAATTATATTCGTCATTGAAATACAGTGTCGAGTAAAACTTTCATCACCATCACACAAACAACAAATTACAACGACTAGGAACCATTCTAGTTCTTTGTAATTTCTTATATAACATGGACGTCACGCGAGCTGTAAAGAATCACCGTTATGTAAACCTCCTCGAGAAATGTGAAGACGCAGGCTGGAAAGCGGAGCATTTTCCAATCGAAGTCGGATGTAGAGGATTTGTAGGACACAGTGTGAGACGACTGCTATTATCGTTAGGCCTAACTCATCGTAAAGTAAATACCACCATGACCGATATCCAAAATATAGTGGAGAAGGCTAGCCACTGGATTTGGTTAAAAAGAGACGATGAGCGATGACTAGAGAAATATTGAGCTTTCTTTTTAATAATCAGTTGATCTAGCAAGCGGAGCCTCATATCAGTGAGGCGGGGTGCGCATTGATGCCGTCGAGAGGTAGGCCCCGAAACGGCGCGCATTCTCTCCTGATGCCTCCATACACTTGCTGGCTTCCGGTATGCGGAGTTCTCCACTGGTAGCACTTGCATGTGCGAGTTGTTTGGAAGACATCAAACGTTTCTTGCCAGTGTGAACCAGCAAATCATGTACCCCTACCACACTACTCTCACTGAAGAAAGCTCCCCCGTTTCACTGACTGCTTTTCCCATTCGAACTGCACACCATCTCACAAACATACAAAAAGCACAATTACACCAAGCATTTATTTTTTTCAAATCTATAAAGAACAAAAGGCTGAAATATATTGGAGTAGGTATCTATCGAAAATTTATGATATAGATATGTGTGTGTGCACGTGTGTGTGTGTGTGTGTGTGTGTGTGTGTGTGTGTGTGTGTGTGTGTGTGTGTGTGTGTGTATGTGTCTGTGTGTCTGTGTGTTTGAGTGTGTATCTGTGTGTGCTCGTGTGTGAGTGTATCTGTATGTGCACGTGTATGTGTGTGTATGTGTGTGTCTGTGTGTCTGTGTTTGAGTGTGTATCTGTATGTGCACGACTGTGTGTGCACGTCTGTGTGTGTGTGTGTGTGTGTGTGTGTTGCATTGATTTTTTAGTATTAAAGGTATTTTGTCTTCTGCAGAATGTTGTTTTGTCTGAACTACGATAAAAGCTGTTCTACCTAAACAGGATAATGTCTATTTTTGACAAGTTCCATCTCGGCTAATAAATTTCAAGTTTACCTCCTCTTCCAAATTAATTCAGTTCGTGTCATTACAAATACTGAAATATGATGTCTTACCACGAACACAACATGCTCCACTTAATATTTTTAGCGGATCCACAGAATCTTTAGATAGTTCGCGATATATAGGGACATTTACGCTGAGACCTCACAAAGCTGTAATTGACTTTCTATTTCATCTCTCGGAATTGATAAAATAAAGCACTAGCCAAGTATTACAGCTAATAGAGTCAACTATATTTCCCCTGAAAATGCGTGGTCTCGTCCCCATTTTAGAGGTCATTCATTTTAAATACTTCTTCTGAGTGGGATGGATTGGTAGCATTGTTACAGTGTCGGCTAAGACACGCTGTTGTATCTCTTCCGGCTCTTTTTGTTGTGAGTTCAAATCCCACAGAGATCAGCTTTGCCATTCATCCTTTTGAGGATGATAAAATAAAGTACTAATTGAGAATAAGGATCGATGGTATAGACTACTCTTCTCCACCCCTCATAACTGCTGGCTTTGTGCCTAAATCAGAAACCTTTATAAATTAATGCTTCCAATGCTAGCGAGAAACAGGGGACCGCTGAGACAAATACGCAGAAAATTTTAGTTTCATTCAAAAACGTCTCCAATTTAAATCTAGTTAAATGTTGGCTGCACTTATCATTCGATCTCTTTTGATGAATCACCTCATTAAACTCTGAAGCCTAGTAAAGCAATGCAACCTCCTCAACATACCCGTTACACCGTTCTTGCTAATCAATTAACCGAATATTTCCTACCTTCCTTTTTCATTAGCTATCACTTGATGTTAATCAACCTCAAATGCAAGTGAAAAGTTTTGAAATATTAGAATATTTAGGAAATAAAGGAATAAAGAAATATTTAGAAATAAAGGAAAAGTAAAGTTATCTTCTCGAGCCATGCTGATTCATAAGGGCCAGTTTTCTTGGTTTCATGTCGTATAAATTCCCCACCTGGACAGGATGCCTGTCCGTCGCAGGATTACTCATTTTTGTCTGCTGAGTGGACTGGAGCAACGTGAAAAGAAGTGTTTTGCTCAAGAACACAACGTGTTGCCTAGTTCAGGAATCAAAACCACACGACTCCACATTTGCACAAATACTAGTTTATGGTGTACATATCACGTAACCAAAGCAGTACAAGCTGTGAAAGATACTGCTGATGTTGGTAGTACTGTAGTAGTTGGCGTGCCGACACGTCGTGCATTGCTTCGCTCCGTATGTCGTTTGAAGCCGCACAGATGAACGTGCCACGTAGTCTAATTCGGGAACTTATGATTTATGAGTTCGAACAACCAAAAACACTTGTTGTAAGAAAGGTGAAGGCGCAGTTCATCACAGCGCAGTGACCAGATGCTTCAAGAAATTTCGATCGGGACGCAAGAACCTCGACGATCAGGTATAGTCAAGTAGGCCTAAAACTGTCGTTTCTTAGGCTTTTCTTCAAATCAAAGGGGAAAATTGGGTGAGTAGTATCGGGAACAGTCCAGTGTGATTCGTCACCTTCACGACCTCAGCAGAAGCATCCAGAGCAGCTGAACTGTACCTCACAAATTAATGCCACCTCAAGCACAGAATAGAGTGGTTGTTTGCAAGAAACTCCTGGATATCAGGGTGATCTGCGTTTCTTTAAGAGAACAATGAATGCGATGAAAAGTGGATATTTTTCCGCAGTCCTCAAGTGCATGTATGTGGTTAAGCAAGGGCCATCTTTCGGAACCCGTCACCAAACATGGGTGTTTCGAACACAAGGTACGGTTCTGCATCTGGTAGAATTATGAGGGAATAATTCACTACGCTTTCATTCCGGACGATCGAATCATCGATGCCTACCTGTTCACTGAGCAGCCGGATCGGATGTATGCCATTATGCGGCAAAAATACCCGGCATTGTTTAACAAAAAGCAAGACCTCAATACTGCTCGAACGACCAGGAACACACTCCAGGAACTTGAGGGAACTGAACTGATGCAACACTCAGCATATAGTTCTGACCTAGCTCCCTCAGATTATTATATTTCTCGATCCATGGCTCACTTCCTGCGCTTGCGATGCTTCATCAACCAAGAGGAGGTTGAAGCTTCAGTGAAGTTCTTTGCCTCGAAGTATAAGAACTAGGTTCAACTTAGGCTCAACGAATTGGCAGAAAGTTGGCTTCAGACGCTGCAACACGGTGGCCTCTACTTTGAATGCTAGGCTGCTTTTGTTGTGACTTCACGAATAAAGCAAATAAGTTACGAAAGTATTGCACGACTTTTCAAGTGCCTTTGTAATTTCGTCTTCCTGTACAACTTGATGACTATAAGTAACCGTAAAATAACCGTGTCCTTTTAGCTGACAATTTCACATAATTTCGAGGTAATATAACGAGTCAATATTAATAAGCACTCGGAGCTAGAGGGACAAAGAGTGAGATTAGCAATGGGTATTTTTGGCAGAATATCTACAAGTTAGTTGAAAGGTCACGCCCACTCCATAATGCAAGTTTTATATTCTTCAAAAGTTTCTTACTTTTTTTAAAATAAATTTTTCACTTGTTTATCGTTTTTATAAATTTTAGACAACGCTAGAGGGCATTTCTATCTATTAATTGCATGAGTAATTTTAGCTAATTGAAGATTCTGAACTTAATATACTCTACACTGTTGTAGAGCATTTAAAATTTAAGTTACCAAGAGTATGTGCTACTATTACTGTTATTCTCAAATCGTAAAAATACCTATCTATCTATCTATCTATCTATCTATGTTTCTTTCTCACCTTTTTCTTTCACTTTCTCTCTCTCTCTTTCTCTCTCTCTCTCTCTCTCTCCTCTCTCTCTCTCTCTCTCTCTCTCTCTCTCTCTCTCTCTCTCTCTCTCTCTCTTTCTCGATTTCAACACGATCAAATCGAATGCATAAAAAAAAAAATCGACTTGCTAGAAACAGCAACCAAATTTCTCTCAAATAGCCACGTATCGTCACAAAAAAGTAAATGATACGATATATAACTTTGACCTACATAAAAAGACAGCATATTCACGGCTGGAATGTCGTCTAACATAGATTTAAGGAATTTAGATTAAACTGACAGCTAAAAACAAAAATAATCCTTATAATGTCACTAGATATCTTTCTCTGTCTCACATGTCGAACAAATGGAGAAAATCTCGTTCTGTTGACCATTCATTCACAAACATAACGAAGCTCAGTGTCGAAAATAATTCTCACATTTAATACTCTTAATAATGAATTAAGCATTAGAAATCCAAAGCTGCAGGCAACGCTGCGTAACGGGTCTATCATTTTATCTGTAAATCTTGAATTGATCCGTTCACCTACAAGAAAAGTTTAATTTTATGGCAATATTTATCACGCATTGCTTTTATACAGGACCTCTAAGTGCTCGGACTGCTAGGAATAGATGGTTTACACTGGACAATGTAATTTTAGATATACAACACAAAGTCAACATGGCTGGAATATCGTTGAACAGAGATCTGCTTGAATAAATTTGTCTACTGACTAAACTAATACAAGTTTGCAGACATGGATAAGGCTTTTATGTTTTATGAATAAGAAAGAAATGAAAATTCAACCAAAATATATTGTCATAGTTTGGTGCAGACGTCAATTTTGTCATCTCTACACGACACAGAGATTTTACTAAGTGATTTTTTTATCGATAAAGATCAACATAAGTCTTTTTGGACTTTGTTTCTCATTTTTCTTTTACCTATATAGTTTAGTTAGTTAGTTAGGTAGGTAGGTAGGAAGGTAGGTAGGTAGGTAGGTAGGTAGGTAGGTAGGTAGGTAGGTAGGTATGTATGTAGGTAGGTAGGTAGGTGCACCTCTTTATGGTAGGTGCGTGCACCTGCTCAAAGAAAATCGAGGCTGCCAGAACCTTCCACTCATCTCTGTCAACTGCCAAGTCCAAAGCCTCTTCTCAGCTCTTGCCATCTTTCGCGAGATCTTTCATTATTGCCAGGCATTTTTTTCCTCGGACACTCATTCTTTCTGGTACGATAAGGAGACCACTGGAGACACTAGCGTGAAAGACTGGAGGGATCTATCCTGATCACATACCCAAACTACTTGATCCTTCTCCTGGCCACCAGCTGACGTGTATGAGAACTTTGATCTTCGTAGTACATCCAGGCACAGTATCTGTACAAAATAAAATGTATCTTATGTCTTGCTGAAAGATGTTCAATTTCTTCTGGAGTTCCTTAATCAGAGGCACTAGAGTTTACAAAATGAAATAAGTCTTTTATACCAAGAAAAAAACTTTATAGTTCGAATTCGCTTCATTTCGATTAAGTATTTCTTGATGACGCATTCCATTATTAGTTTCACTTCTTAAGGTTATCTCTACAGATTTTCTATAGAAATTATAGTCAGCACTGATTTTGTTACGGCGTTTTGTATCTGAGTACGCCTAATGTAAACAACAATGAGATCGAAGACGAAAAATGCGTAATGGATGTATATGCCATATTACAGAATTGTTGCTCCTTCATCAACACTCATACAACTCATGAACCATCCACGAACTCATCGCTTAAATAGCCACTAAATATAGCGGTGTATCGTTATTGGATATACCAATTTTATATATTAAACATATTCCTGAAAGCTAGGGCGTAAATATTGATGAACTATTGGAACACCGTATTTCGTTATGGAACCATAATAAACTACAATGTATATCAAATGCTTTTATAAGTCAATTCTGTTTGATTCTGGTAGCAGTGCTATTACATTACCTTATCAAGTGATGTTCAGGTGATGCTAACACAGTACAACAAAGTATTGACTTATAAAAGTGTTTAATATACTTTGTAGTATATTATGGTTGCATAACGCAATACAGTGTCCCTACAGGTCATTGTTAGTTTCCTCGGACATAACGGTGTTTTACGTTATTTTTAAATTGTTGTTTTCGCCGTGGCTGTTTGATGCCAAGTCTTCTATGAACAAAGTAATTCATGATAAAGTACGTTCCAACTATAACAATCCTATCTTATTTTCAGACATTTCATCTCTGGGACATCATTATCCCATCTCCTGTCATGTTTAACACGGTGGAGAGGGATTTGAATGAAGTATGGCTGCTATTTCTAGACAGACGAGCGACCACCTAGAGGTTTGCTCTTTATATGGTTAGTAGGCACAAGGAGCATTTCATAATTGTAATGCCTTCCTATCATGGCAGTAAAACACTATCAGATTGAATATAGTTCTGTTATGAACAGATGTATAGCTTTTAAATGGCTGAGTAAAGCAAAAGGGAAGAAAATAGTCAAGAATTTGACAGTTTATTTCAAAGGAGATACTTTTCAGTGACACGATGACGTAATTTTACTTACAACGTCTATGATTTCTAACATAGACTCAGGGTCACAAATGTGTTGTGATGATTGGTTTAGTCAATGAAATGACCTCAGCCCTTTATTGGTACTAACAGATCTTGACTGGAACTTCTTTTATTGATTATGGAAGGATGAAACACAAAATCGATCTGACAGACATTTG
>NC_142929.1:91799962-91802462 GCF_046866305.1 Octopus bimaculoides
ATAGCCTCGGGCCGACCAAAGCCTTGTGAGTGGATATGGTAGACGGAAACTGAAAGAAGCTGTCGTATGTGTATAAATATCTTTGTCTATGTGTATGTGTGTGTATGTGTCTTTCTGTCTGTGTTTGACCTTCCATCGTCACTTGACAACCGGCGTTGGTGTATTTACGTCCCTATAACTTAGTGGTTCGGCACAATAGTCCGATAAAATAAGTACTAGGTTTAAAAGTAAGTCTTGGGGTCGAGTTGCTCGACTAAAACATGCCGCAGTCAACTGACTGAAACAAGTAAAAGAATAAAAGAATATACCTAGCAAATCGAGTGAATACGTAAAGGCTGCCACGTTGGCTGATGGAACATTTAATGGTAGAAATGGCAGAGGATACTAGATGACTTTTAATATTTTCTCTCCTCCCCCAATGGCTTAAGATCTTGGATCGATATAACATAATATCAATTGCACTAGCATACCAAGATTCATTCACATAACTTAACCTGTTACCTATCCAAATCCCTATTTATTCACCATAGGAGATCGTGAAAGATGGTATCTTTTCTATTTGCAAGACCTATCAAACTGGTTTTATCAATACAATAGAATTGCTGTAGGGAATATAGCGCCAGGAAAGAACCTCTAGAAGATCGTTGTTTTGGGGTAAACGGATGGTATACTATGTGAGCTTGGATGGAGGTATATTGAAATTGCTAGTCATAAAAGAATTGGAGTAATCGTAAAAAAAATCCAGATAGAAGGACCAGCAGATTTGTTGGCTACAGGTTGTAGAATTGTAGGTTGTTTATAAATCATTATCAATCGGACATTAATTTTTTTTCTTAGTTTCAAGACGTGATCTCAATGTGAGCAGCGAGCAGTGCCGTTCCGGATCAGTAAGCAATACCTTAGTGCAGATTATACTTGAATCTTATAGTTTTAGCAGCTACTCAAAGACCATGGCATTTCTGTCCCAGAAGTTTATTCTTTGAAATGTTACATAAATGAGGAGACTATTATCAGAGATGGTGAGACTGCATTTATAACGAATTTATATGGTTTATGCAACGGTTGGGTCAAGTGTTATACTGTTTACTTGTCTACATTGATTGTGTATTGGTGATATTGCAATATTCCCATTGAAATATGTGTTTAAAGTCTCTGTTTAAAGTAAGCCTAAGCTCTAAGCTTTAAGCTGCTTGTACTCGTGCGCGCACCTGTGTACGTATGTATTGTTTTATTCCATTTTCTTCCAAACAAGGCTTGAATCCATTGTAGAGTAAAGGACTACAAAGCAGGAAAAGAATGGGAATACACATTCAAAAGATGATTTACAGAAAGCTTAAAGGTTTGATAGCACTGTCCAGAAGAAAACAAGACGTTGGTAATGAGTTCCAGAGAGCAACAGCTCGAGGAAAGAAGATATCAGAAGAAAAAGATTTGTGACTAACAGGAAACGATGAGCCTGAGAAGAGTAGCGGATAGTACATTTAAAGATCTTGACTGAAAATACTAGATCAGAAAGTTCATCAGACCAATACGATAGAACTATTTATAGAAGACAACGTAGATACATTTCGACGATGAGCCAAAAACTTCAACCTAGTAAAAATAATAGTGTCCACCATGTTGACAACTTGGTTCTGAATTTGACCAAGCAAATTAAGATACTCAGAGGAGGCACCAGCTCAAAGATAACGGCAATATTCAAAGCAAGATAAGACGGCGAGCTGGCAGAATCTTTATCACATCGGGTGAAATGCTTAGCAGCATTTCTACGTTCTAAGTACAGATTTCACCGAGGTCGACTTTGCCGTTTATCATTTTGGTCGCTAAAATAAGTACCAGTTGAGCACTGGGGTCGATGTAATCGACTAACCCTTCCCCCGAAATTACAGGCCTTATGCCAAAATTTGAAATCAATATTCAAAGCAAGACGGTGGTCTTATAGAATGGTGGTCTTATAGGCGTAAGTCATTTCCGGGCATGGCAGAGAGATTCAAACATATTTGTTCTAAGATCCAGCATATTTGTTCTAAGAGAGATCCTTTGTCAAAGTCAAACGAAGTCGGATACTGTAGCCTGTGGATAGTGTTAGCGTTACCGTTGATTATGTTACACGCAACAGTGGCATTATTTATATAGGAATGTCTGTGGGTATGTTCATATTTCTCTGAGTGGGTAAAAGTATCAACGAGTAGGATTTTAGTATACAGATGGAAGTATGCAAAAGATACAACCATTTAAGTTATACCAAAACTGACGGAGCATGGAATGTAGCAATCTGACAAGAAACTCCTATTCTAATAAAGTAGAGATGAATGCATCCTACATAGCTCTCCAGCTTATATAGACATAAATGGACGATTTGCTTACGGAAATGACTTTTTTTTTTTTTTTGTCTGAAAACGTCTAATAAATTTGAAACATATCGAATGGTATCATTATATTTGCCAAATATTAGATTTATTCTTTATTGCATTCACCCATTCGATATTCGCCTAATGTG
>NC_142929.1:91807462-91837462 GCF_046866305.1 Octopus bimaculoides
GGCTATTATTTCTAGCCCTGGCAACCAAGCGTGGTTTCTTCGTCGGTATCAATGAAAACACTAGCTGCAGCACCAACAGTAGCGGCATCAGCCATATATACTTTACGCAATATGCACGTGTTTCATTCCGTACTAATATTACTTGAAGTCTAAGTCTTCTGTGCTACACCTCACAACCAAACGGATTATATGATTCGTTATACTATTAATTCAGTAGAGACAACGTAAGAGACTAAGTGTTCATTCAGTCAGTTAGAAATAGCTGTCACATTTCACTCAAAGTGTTTTTGAAGAAAAAAAAGACTTCGAGCCATATAGTTTTAGATGCACCACGACTACAAAACGTGGGGAATAAGCTGGTCACCACTGGAACGATTTTGATCATCCAAGCAGTTGTATTAGGGCTGAACTGAGACTAATCAACAACAACTAAAAGATAGATATAACGTTAATAGATATTCTCGGCGATTTCATATCGTATCCTTACTGACTTTATAGTCCACTCATTCGGAGTTGATAATATAAGCACCTTACAACCGATTATTTCAGAGTGGGACATTGTGTAGTATATGCTTGCGAGTGAAGATACCCAAATATTTACGGTTTATTAGAGATTATTGAGAGGTAATATTTATCCCCATTTAAACGCGAATGTTCTCTTAGAACAAACTATATTGCGGTCGAGCGTTCATCATTGACGAGACCAAGGCAGGTCAAAAGATGGCTGCGTTAGAGTGAACTCTTAAAAAGGTACACAAGTGCCGAATGATGGTGCTAAACCGAGCTACAGGTTTTGGTTTAATCCCTAGGTGAGCCCTAATGATACCTATGATCAAAGTCGTTCAAAACCATTTTTCTCCAGATATAGTATATCTAAGACCTACATAATCTTGTGTGTCTTTCCTGGGACGGAAGTGTTTTGTTAAAAATTTGGCTGTTATTTCCAGTAATAGAACAACCGCAAAGAGCAACCCTTTTATAGTATGTGGGTCTCTGTCGTTGACTCGTAGATGTATTTTCATTAGCTTCATTTAGCAAGTAGATGAGGGAAGTATCATTTCATTTTCTAGTTCTTCTATTTCTTTACTTATTCCGTTAACATATAAAATGATGACTCAACCAACAAAAATCTACGTCGTCGTTTGACTTACTAGTTACACTCTATCGCTTATTGATACAATGTAATCCCTGATATAGAAAAATACTGAATAACCACGCTTCAGGTACCTCTGTTCTGAGCCTAGAAATATAAAATCTGAGACTATATTATTACTACTGATGTTATGTAATCTGTGGTCAGCTCTAAAACAAAATATCTATGGTAAAAAGTATTCCAGTACAGATTGTTCCGTTCATTCATATCGCAGAAACTACAATGATTACTTTTTAAGACGGTGTAGTGTAATTCAAAGAAGATTTGGCTGCAATTTCTAGCAGATTGCACGACTATTTGAAGATCTCTCGTTGAGTAAATGAGATAGTGTATTTAATCTTGCTGTGTGTTCTTCTTTCAGCTAACTAGATACCACGTTGTGGGGGATTTTTATTACTTAGTTCGTTTTTTCTATTATTGCTTCAGTTAATTTATGGGTTACTAATGATCTAAAGTTAAATATTGAACTACAACAGTAAACAGCAGGATCCGGGATAAGCGGCACTGATCTGCGTTGATAATTAGTGAGTATAAATATTTCAATGTGTAATAAATTGGCTTTCTGTATGAAGAGGAAACGTCTACCGTTTCGGGCAATATCCTTTATAATAAATACATTTTTTATAATGTCTATTCAGCAATGAGTGAGCTTATCAATGTATTTTTCCTTGAAGTATATGTCAATGTAATATTGTTCCCTGAGGGTTCACAAGGCCAGGGCCAGTTGAAGATATCGGCAGTTGCCCAGAGAGTTACGTCACATCAAAATGGAAAATGAAATAATCACGTTATTCTTCATTTAGTGAATTATAATAAATGTTATGCTTCTTTCTACATTTGCAGTTTCTAACACCCTATGATAAAACTTTCAAAACCAATTCTTCTAAGGGTATTAGTAATAGTAAGACCGGCCCCAAAAAAGGTGCTCATTAGTTGATTATTTTATAATTATTACACAATTAACATGTTATGGTAAAGTAATAAATGATCTGAAGCAACATAGGCCTACTGATTATGTACATTATATTAATACTTTTGTCAACAAATGTATCACCGGAACCAGGATATTGCTTCTGTCTTCACTCATAAATTATATTAATGATATAAGGCAAGAGATCAGGAAGCAACTCAGCAGGAAACCAATAGAGTAAATTAGTAATACTACAATAAACAAGTGATTAGTGATTAATATATCATCAAACAATCATTATATCGGTATATTTACAAACCGTTCAAATAATAAATTATCTGACAAAATTTTAGATGTCATTACAATAGAATATCCTCTTTTCAAGAAGTTTATTTAACATTTCATTTACTCATGAATATCCTCATTTTCGCTCTTTTTCTATTGTTTCTTATTGCTACCGATCTTTAATTTGGTTTGAAACCCTTGTGTGCTTCTAACAAAGTCCCCTTTGTTGTAATCATTCGACCTAGGTCTCCAATCTGAAGGAAACTCCTCCGAACTGACCTACCAATCTGAGAGGCTCCGAATAAAGTTATGATGGTTAATCTTTCTCCTTTGACAGGCCATAAAAAACATATGGAGTTATATAATTTCCTACGTCTGATATTTCTAGTCTTCTACATAATAGTATGTTTGTATTATCGTGAACATCTGATCTCCTAAACAGTACATATCTTGACTAAGAGTGTACCATACAAATCAACCTCGTTCTTTGCACTATACCGTAAGTTTTGAGAGTATGACAGCGACCATAACATATTGCCGAAGTAATAACTCGCCGGCTTCAGCACTGATGCATGACCTTGCCTATGGTTATAAATTTTCGTAATCGAGGGAGAAAAGTCGCGAATACAATCGACCGAAATAGATCCGAAGAGTCCCTAAAGTTACATTAATCGATAGGGTATGTAGCTCAGAAATGAGGAATTCGCTACCAATTGAGTCACTATTTCTCTACAAGAGCCTTCATATGTCGTTAGAATACATGAGGATTTGATCACAGAGCAAATTTTTATCGGAAAGGCCAAATATCACAAAAGCTAAGAGATACACCGTGAGCGAAATAACTGAATAATATCCATTGCCTCGGTCAGTATCACTTGGGGATCCTACCGAAACATTTGGTGTGAGTTGGATCTGATAGAACTTTTTTGAGGGTTATCTGAGGCTCTACCACCCCTGCACACGGCCCACACAGTAATAGTGGGCAACGAAAATGGATGAAAGTATTTGGGAAACTGGTGTTTCAAATTTCAAGAACGAAAATAGGCTTAGCTATCGAAGTTTCATTATTTTGACCATTGAATAACATCAGTTGAAATTTCTGTAAGCGTTTTTAATGATTTGGTACGGAGCTGTTGTACCAATGGCCAAAGTAGGCCATCGCAGATCTGGAAGTCGATGCAGTCGGTGTTCCTCTTTAACAACCGCCAGATGACGGCTGCTAGAATCATTGAAGGAAGAGGAGAGAGCAGACGAGGAGGAAGGACTGTGAACATATCGTTTATGCAGATCCTGCAATGAAAGGAGTGGGTAATATGGGGAGTAAGAGACGGGAAGATGAATAGATGGAAATGAGTAGGATTGTGTAGAATTCTCGTTCAAGCTGAGAACATATACTAGAATTTTACCAACTTTCAGACAGTAATTTATAAACTAATAAATTTATTATATGTGATTGCTTTAATATAAATAAGAAATTATTATATGTATTGCTTTACATATAACAAATTTACTTTATCCAATAGCTTTACATATAACAAATTTATTAGATATTGCATCTTGTTTCAAGAAAATTTGAACGTCTTAAAACCTTAGTTAAAAAGCAAAAAAATGGTGTTAGCAATACACGGTTCCCATATTTGTTTCTTGTTTCACTCTTATTAAACTTGTTGTAACTGAAAGTCTCATGTACCTCATATGAAAGTAGTCACGGGGGCTTTATAATGATCTGCTATCTTTAACATAAAAGGAGCTCCAGAGTGAAACCAAATATCTTTTATACACCGATGCAATACATATACGTGCTTCCATGTTAGGCTTCATTTAGTTTTCTTACTTTTCCACAAATATTGCTCTTATAATCTCATCAAACCCTGTTCATTTCTGTCTCGTGTTCTAGGACTCATTGATCCGCTTATTCAGTTTCTATTGCGTATTAAGTGAATGAGATCGCATTATGCCCCTTGAACGAGACATCAGTCTGTCGCAGGGTTACTCATTTACAGCTGAGTGGACTGGAGCAATGTGAGATGAAAGTGTTTTGTTCAAAAATACAATGCACTGCTTGATGCTAGAATCGAATCCGCGATCGCAAGATCACGTGTAACAGCTTTACCCTTAGGTCATGTAAAAAGAAAGGGTAAAGTTACCTTCTCGAGTCATACTGACTCAAAAGAGCTGATTTCCCTGTTTTATGGCGTGTATAATCCCCACTTGGACAGGATACCAGTCCATCACAGGATTACTCATTTTTGCCAGCTGAGTGAAATGAGCAACGTGAAATGAAGTGCTTTGCTCAAGAACACAACGCGTCACCCGGTTCAGGAATCGAAACCACAATCTTACGATCATGAGTCCAACACCCTAACCACTAATCCTCGCGCTTCCACTCCTTAGACTATGAGCCTTTACTAACTCTGATTATCTTGTCTTTTAGCTCATTTTTCAAATTTACAACGAAACTAATCTCCTTCACTAAAGTCCTGATTATTACGAATTAGTCAAGATTCGCAGTATAAGATCAAAGATAAAATACATAATTGTTATAGGTTTCTACTGGAATTTTGTACTTACCATTGATATGTCTGTTTCCGTGTCATCAGTAATGCTGAAACGATTTGACTGCTGTCTGCTTCGCGCGCTTCGGTAGGAACTGGTCGATGTTCTTTCGGCTAAATCCGACTCAATAAAGCTTTCCGTTAAAGCAACGCGTCTATCTTTGAATTTTAATTTCTCACTATTAAGTCTCTTGAAAAATCGAGAAACTCCACTTGAAGAAGTTGACGAATCTTGGCTAACTCCCATGTTGTAAATTTTAGATTGACATTTTGTTGAAATTTCCAGTTTCATCATCTCTTTTATAACATCTAGTTGCTCTTTGTCAAGAGTCGGCCGAATATTACATGCTGACACACCAAAGAACGTTTGCATATGTATTTTGGCGCCGTGTTTCATCAAATGGCGAATACACTTCTCATTATAAAAGTCGGCACAGGATGCAAGATGCAACGGAGTGACGCCATGTCGATCTTGAATGTTCGGGTTAGCGTTATATTTTAAGAGAAGATCAACTGCTGGTGCGTTCGCATTGACAATAGCCAAGTAGAGTACTGGTAAGTTGAACAATTCATCTTGACTGTAGTTGAAAGAAAATTCAAATAAGATCTCGTGTTTCGCTGGAGTAGAACACAAGTTTCTCGATTGTTGGTGTTGGCGAGATTCATTTATAAGCGAAGCCACCTGCAGTTTGGTCGAAGAAGCAGCCGCCTGATAATTAGATGTTTTATTGTCCTGCTTAACGCTGGCTACAAATTTGGTTTCCACATCTTCTTTATTGACAGGGTAAGATGTTTCAGTGATGATACTATTTTTCCGTGATGCACTGTAACAAAACTGGTTCGGCATATTTGGATCAATGCCACATTTTAATAGAATTTTCAAGACATCAACTGAATCATTTTGTACGGCAACATGAAGTGATGTACGAAATATTGCCGGAACATCACTTATATCCGTTACAACACTTTCTCTTCTGTCATTTCGTTCAACGTAGTTTTGGCTTCCTTGACTGATCCGCTGACTATAAGAATCACAACTGCCTCGTTCAGTAAAGTTATCACTATTTATTGTTACTGGAAATTTGGTATGGTGTAATTTGAGAATCTTCGTCAGTGACAAGATATCATTTTCCTGCAAAGCCCGTTCTAACTGTTCCGCTTCAGTTGATAAATCGAATATTGACGAAGCTGTACTGCTTGCACGTCGCCATTCTTCAGCTGCTGTATTGCGATTCCAGGAACTTGGAACAGACAAACTACCTGGACTTTGTGGTGGTATCAGCTGCAGATCATGATCAGGAACAGTGAGGTAATCGATAGCAGAATTACCACCAGTGGAAAAATGTCTTGCCTGCGAATTGCCTCGGTTAGAAGTCATTGCGATTTGTTTTCAACAAAGGACTCTACCAGTAAAGACAAACTCATAATCACAAAGCTCTTAACATTACAAGGGAAAATTAATTTCTATTCCGTAAATTTGATCATATCTTTGATTGTCTCGATCTCGTAGAAAAATGCGTATATCCGAAAACATTGTAAAGTATATAGAGTTCAAAATGATATTCACCACAGACCTGTAATAGAAAAAAAAACAATGACATCAATAATACTTAAAAATGCACAATGTAATTCATAAAATTCACAAATTTGCTATATTCAGGGTGCATGTCGCTTTGAACATGAGTCATTTACAATTTTCTAAAGAATAACACTGGGGAACAATTTTGAACATAATTTCTGATGAGTTAGATTTTTCACTTTATTTAGACTAAAATTGGCATGCTGATTTCAAACCTGAAGACAACTTTCTTCTATCATTCCAAGTTTTTTTTTTTCCGCAGCTTATTCTCTGAATAAGCACAATCGTATTGTTTGTCCATAAGTAAAAGGACTGATCATCTGATTGCTTTTATTCTGCTATTGAGTGAAAAGCATGTCAGCTTAGCTGGCATGGGGTTACGATGCATGAAATTACACGATTGTGGCCAAGATATGAGAGTGACAAGTACTGTAGTATAGAGAGTTCGAAGTTAGGAGGCCGGAGATCAGATTTGTGCGGTAAAGGAGAGATTACAAAGCTTTGATATGAGGGAACTTGTGCTTTGAAGTATGGAAGGATTCTGTCCTGAGATCTCAAGCCCGAGTT
This sequence comes from Octopus bimaculoides, assembly GCF_046866305.1. Taxonomy (NCBI): domain Eukaryota; kingdom Metazoa; phylum Mollusca; class Cephalopoda; order Octopoda; family Octopodidae; genus Octopus; species Octopus bimaculoides. The sequence goes on from NC_142929.1 coordinate 91,814,512, forward strand.
TCTACCCTGTTCTATTTTTTATGGAGTATTTGGGTGAATGTATGTATGGTATATTTGTATGAATGTACATGTATGTATATTCATTTTTGGGTGAATCTCCAAATATGTATCTGCCATAGTGGTCACAGGCTGCTGTGGCTGCTCTATATAAGTGATTATTATTGTATTATGCGAACAATACATAAAATCTGTATAAAAGGGGTTAGCAGACCTTATGTAAGCATTTTTGTTTTGTTTCTTTAAGCTTGTGAGTGTTCAACTTTCTGTTTCTTGTTTTTTTTTTCTCAAACTTGTTTATTTCCTTTTTCTTTCAGGTCATGTCCGCCTCTGCTACTTCTCATTGTAAGTGCCTGAACAGCTCTGAGTATTTTTGCTATATCTGTGGTAGTTTTACCATTCCCGGTGAAAGTGCAAACATCAGCGCCTTGTGAAACAAAGCTATTTTGCACATACTAAAGTAAAAGTTGGTAATCAAGACAAGTCTTGGCCTCTTCACAAGATGTGCAGGCAGTGTGTCGAGAGATTACAGATGTGGACCAAGGACAATGTTGGCATCGGTATATCTATGATATGGTGAGAATCATAAGATCATTGCAGACCCTGTTAAATTTCTTTGGGGAAAACTTCAAGTTACAGAATAAAGAAGCTACGTATTCATTTTATCTTTAACCACAAACTTATCTGGAATTTTGGGTGGAAAAAAGAAAAAAACAAATACTTTTAAAGATAGGTATGCCATAAAAGGATAACCTTTAATAACTACCCGTCTCTTGAATCTGTTATCGTTCCACTTCAAAGAAAACCAGTGACATATGTTCTCTTCTTCCTTAACTCAGTAACAAGCGCTATCACCTTACAGACTTAATTTCATATATATAGTGTCACAACCACTGTCTTTACCCTGTTGCTTTTCGAGTTATTAAACTAACAAATTTACTTGCACGCATGTATACATACATACATATGCATTTATTCGGCACAAATCTACATACATGAGTATATAAGTACTTATATCTATCCAAACATACACTCACACTTTTCCTTCTCATGAATGTTGTACCTATTTACGCCGCTCTGCTATTGAAACCTAATCACGCTCATATATTAATACTTTTTCTTATTTATATCAATTCATTTGAAATTATGAGTTTATACTTAAAAGAGGAATTTAATTTTGAAGAGTAGACTTATAAGGTTTCTTCGTACAGACCTACATAGTTCTACATATCCCAATTCGTCTATTCGCATATAATAATACTACTATAGAAATACATTCCGTATTCATCACACCTCGTAAGTGCATATACATATACGCCTAATGATAAATCTATCTAAGAAACGTTTCACTTTTAACCAAACATTACACATATACAAACTATTATGCAATTATATGTATATATGTGTGTGTGTGTGTGTGTGTGTACATCAATGTAATAGTACTACTAATAATACAAAAACAATAATTACATTTATAAGTAAATAAATAATTGATTAATCATAAGTAACAGAGGTTTCTTCCAAATTCCAAAACCGAGCTTTTAACTCTATGGTTACATTTTTAACAATTTCAGAGTGCTTGTTAATGATGTTACAGTTGGATAATATGATGCATAGTGTCTCTTCCAGGGATACGTTACACGATTCCGAGTGTACATTATATGGGTATGCATTCTCTACCACTAACCAAGTCATGCTGTATTGCATCTCTTTTTTTGTTTGAGTCTCAAGATCAGGTTAGAAAGTTATGTGCATTGTCTTTTGCAGATGTTCCTAAATGATGCAAATCGGTTTCTCCAGCGATTCTTGGAATAGTTGCTTGTTGCACCTAAAAATGCATATTCATAAGCACTCATTTTGACAATACATTTGTGTACAATGCCTGTGAGAGGACATACTTTTCTATCTACAATTACATCTTTACTGTAGTATTTTCCAACTAGATTACTACTTATATTCTTTTATAATTTTTTGTTCTTAGTGGCACAGTTATTATTATTATTGTTATATTCGTTGTTATCATTGTTGTTATCCCCAATGTTATTATTATTAGTGCTTACAACATTCACATCGTTATTTATATCATCTGTGTCAAGGTTGGTATTATTACTCATGTCGGAATCAAATGGACTGTCTTGATTATGCCTTCCACGATTATAGTTATCCCTATTTGCGAGATCCACGTTGTCTTGAACCATAGTTTTAGCATTTGTGATTGTGTGACTCGGCTTTTTATTTTCCAATTTATGAACATGGAATGCCAGGATATTTGAGGTTGCATAGGACAGTTTCACGATATGCCTATTAACAATTTTGTATTAGTGTCTAGATTTAGGGAAATGTTTATCTAATGCCGAGAAAAATTCCCGAGCAATTTTAAACGATACATGTAACCTAAATACCAGATTAAATCACAAAATACCACCTTTTTTAGATTTATTATCCGTTTAAGTGTAATAGTTATAGTACATGGTAAAATCATGAAGATAGGAATTTAAGTTAGATATTTATTCTTATTTCTAATATCCTTATTTCCATCTTTATTTTTTTAATTTTCAGTCCTATTTTTCCGCTAATCAAATACTATTTTAAACATAAGCCTTTCTTTTCCGTAATTTCAACATTATCACCTTTTCTTTATTTACGTTCTTTATGTTCACTATCAGTCTTTCCTCTATATAATGTTGGCGTTGTTTTTTTTTATCTGTATATTGATTAACTGTACAATCCTTAGGTATGTGTTTAATGTTTTCAGTGTATCTTGCACCAGGTAATGCTGTATTATAATATTATGCGTATGAGCTGAATATTACGTCAATCGCAGAAAACGTTGATATTCTATTTCTCACATTTTCACTATTCCATTTATTACTGAATGTGGATGATACGATTCTTTGCAGACATAGCTTAGATTTTCGTTAGGTTTATGGTATGGCTCGTATAAGCTGGTATTTAAATTAAGCGTTACATCTAGAAATATGTATACACGCGCGCGCGCACATGCACACACACGCGCGCATGCGCACACACGCACACACACACGCGCACACACACACACACACACACAAACATGTTATATATATACGATTATGTATATTATTCTTTTGCTTGTTTCAGGTATTGAAATGGTGCATCACCTTGAAGGTCTTTTAGTTGAACAAATCAGCCCCTGTTTAGTTCCTATTTTTAAAAAATCGCTTTTGCAGGAACGTAAACGCACGCACACACACACACACACACACACACACACACACACACATATGTATGTATGTATAATATCACTAAATGTACACTAATTTACACGCAATCCCTTACTTTCCATTCGTATGCAACGGCAGACTGACAACTTCTCTAGAAATCACATTTATCTTGAATAGACGCTTGCTTTGCATCATCTTAGATAAATCACAGTTCCTTTTCAAGGCTTCCAAAATTGCTTCACTTTGCAAGTGCTTACAAACTTCCAATATGCCCCATGGTAGAGGTACTATTCACTCATATGAGACAATGTATCCAATGTGCCACGCACTAGTGCTGCACACTAGTCCAGTTTATTACACACGAATCACCAAAGACTGATAGATATCGTTGCTTTCAAATAATCATGAAGAAAATTGAAATATATTTGACTTTATTTCACACTTCCGCGTAAAATAAATAAATAATTAGTTAAATTATTTTCTATACCTCTAAAAAAGAATTGCCATTTATTTAAGACGATCGAAATATTTTAAACCGATGAAATTTATAAATCGAAAAAAAAAAAAAAAAAGAATTCAATAAAAATCTATAATAGTAAAACTGACGAATAAGGAAAGTTTTCTCCTGATTCTCATTACTGAGAAGTGAATTGTTTCAAGTTTACAATGTTCAATTTTAAATCAAGAATATATGAAAAAAAAGATAATAAGAAATTGTTTGACAGAAGTAAACTGAATTTATCAGCGCCCTCGCGTTGTTTCCAACTAACGAATAATTAAAACATTATTGCTAATTAAAATTGTAACAACCATTAAAATTGATTTTTAACATGATTTTATTCATTTCTACGTATTTTACTTCCTTTTTTCCCTTCTCTGTCTTCTCTTCATACTTCTTTTCAGCATTTCATCATTATTGCTAATATTTTTCTTATATAGCACGTTGGATTGGCTAATTCGATACATCAACCAAATTATTTTAGTTATAATTCTTTACATTCCAAGTTCAAATTCTACTGAAGCATACTTGTCTTTTCGGAATTCCCAGCTGAGTAAAATATGTACCAACTAAGGGGAAACCAGTAGAACAATAATGAAATATATCTAATAAGAGAAAATGATCGCTAATAGTGGGAGACATTGTTCCTATGTCAGAAATCCTTCATCATTGCTCCACCTTGGTGGTATTGTTGTTGCTAAAGAGATTATTGCCAAGCACCAATAAATAGGATCCCTGTCTGCTATCCCAATGGGATCTTAATGTATATGAGAAATTATTGTTGTTTAAAAAGCAGCACGTTTTACGAGCACGTGTATTTTATACGTCACAAGAGAGAAAGAAAATAAGTAAAACCTTTTAAGATTCTAGTAACTCATTTCGGAAAAAATACTAGAATAGTGCATGTCTGTGTGCGCGTGTAAATGTTAATATTGCTGCCTGGTTACAGTCAGCGTGTTGTTGACAAGATGGCCGTCATCGAAAACAACATAATATGAACAGTAGTCAAACATGAAGAGTTGGTGGACGCCGAAAGCCGAGATATGTCAATAGCTGAAGCTATAGGGAAAGGTGTGGAGTCATTAAGTATGCAAAAACAGTGAAAAAGAGAAAGGGAAACTAACAAAATAGAATAGAGGGAATTTACATAGACATTCTAATAATTAGCTACAGTCATACATCGTATCGTTGCTGACTCCGTTAGAAATAAAATGACACTATACACTTGCATTAGCAAATCTGGTCACTAAGTAGTCGGTATGCCAAACAAAGAGACGGATTTGATATAGTTGTTTATGTCCAACTCTGACCATGCGATGTTGTAAAGACATCTAGAACTACATTAACTAATGTGTCATTTGCTTATTTAAGACGGGATGGTGTAATTTGAAAATGATTTGGCTTCTGTTTTTGTTTCCTAGCAGGCTGTGTGACAATATAGTCGTTCACTCACTGACTCAAGAAAGAGATGTAAGTTTAGGAGTAGAGTCGTCACAGCGTAGGCTGAAATGTTTCGTGTTCAAATCCCACCGATATCAACTTAGCCTTTTATCGTTCGGGATCGAACAAAGGAGTACCAATCCAAGGATGCTTCGCAGTATTTGTTCCGGATCTGTGTTCCGAGTTCAAATTCTTGCTGTGTCTCACATGGGCTGCATACTTAATCTATCTCCCTGCTTAACACTACCACCTGGCATCCTGAGCGTTTTTACCAGAGTCTGCTCCGTTTGCAAGCATTCGATACACGTCCCCAGCTTAAGGATAGCGCTCTCCCTTTCTTCTACTAGTCTTAGAGGAGTTGTAAACGATCATAAGCATTGCCTCTTGGATCAAAAATGAAAAAATGTCAACATCAACCAATATTTGCTAGGGCAGCAATATTTGTATGATTTGGTTTCTTTTTTCTTTCTTAAAAATTGACTGGCATGACGAAGGAGAAGTGGGAGTTGATATTTAAAAAGTATGAGTAGTGGAACCATATATCTTAGATGCATTGTTCGGTATATCCTTCAAGAAAAAAATATCCAATTGTATCCACTTGTGCTTGCTCCCTTCAGACATCATTACTCTCAGTGTAAATTCATGAGGTAAATGCTCCCCAAGAAAGAATGTTTATTTGCATTGCCAAGACAGTTTCAGCTTTTCGAAATGGTTAAAACGTGAGTTACTCAACAGACATTAAGACTAGCAATACAGAACTTTTATAAAATATGGGAAATGAGAATGACTTTTTGATTTTTTTAATAGTGCAGTCAGACGAGAAAGATTAACACCCAAAACGCTTTTCAGAGACACCATTAATGGTGAGAGGATAGAAAGAAATATCCTCAGGCCGGAGATCTGACTTGCATGCAACAGAGTGATGGGGCTCCATTAAAGGGAGCTGTCACCCAATAACCGTCTCAAACTTCCTTACAGTTTCCTCCTCCAAATTTTACTAGTATGGCTTTGGTCAAACTGAAGTTATAGTAAAAGACGGCGAAGGCAGCACAAACCGAAACAATTGCGAAGCGAACTTCTAAGCCGCTCGGCTATGCCTATACCATGATCTATTTACGCTACATTACCTTGCCCATTCCCATGTCTAATTATTGGACGCGCCGAAGCTAGATCACCGATAGGCTGGGCCGTAATAAAAATCACATCTGTAATGAAAACTTTAAAATTCCTTCAACAAATATATCGGATAATTTGGCAGCCGTAACGATTCAGGTTGGATACTTGAAGACCAGGACGAGTAAGATGACACTAACTCTCAGTTAAAATAAGTGTTAGATGATGTTTATAGTTTTCCATTTATTTATTTAGTATTTCAGAGAATTTAGTAAAATAGACTTTGCAACGTTATTTGAGTTTGATGAATAGATTTAATTGCGCTGAATGAAACATGAGCCAACTTACAATTTGACCGCCAGTTGATGACAACTAAATATAATTTGCCAGAGTTACATACAGTAGATAGAACTGATGGAAAGTCGCTTTACTGATTTTGTTTTCATTCGCAACTGTTATTTATTGTTACACATAGGTCGGAATGCAATCCTAGATACACATCTTATCAGAGTAGGTTGCTACAGCATCCTAGTTTGGTGTGCCACATCGGACTGGAAGTCTTATCTAGGTAGGATTTAGATAAGATTAAGGCACAAAACTGGCATGAATACGATGCAATAAAAGTAAACTACACATTTTATTTAGATATAATATTTATTAGATGAATAGAAAAGTAATTATCAAGCAATCCGAATTTCAAGCCTGTTTCCATCACAGAATGCTAATTAAAGAGGTCATATTAGATAAAATAATTCAAGTGGGGGCCTAATTAAAAGAAGTCTTAATATAGCGTGTTTAAAGACCAGTTGACCACTCTAATTGAAAAAAAGAAACTGATGGTAGAGAAATTTAGGTAAGAGGGAGAATGAGATGTTGCCATCTGAGAAGTAAGCTGAAAAATTGTTTTTAACTTGGAGGCAAGCACAATGAGATGTATGGGAACTTAGATTAATGAGAGCTTACACACTCTATTGTTGTTGTTTTTTATGCCATGCATAAATATATAGTGTTATCTGTTATAGGTGAAATCAAGTCGGAAAGAATAACTGTTGGCTATGACAGAGTACATTAATGATTGTGACCCCATAAAATTGCTTGTGAATTCAGAGTGAGAATCGTGATACAAGATACAAGACAAATCGATTCATGTTCCGAACCTCATATTTCAGAGATTTTTGAGGGCCGAGAACTATAATGTCAATTACGGTTTTTAGAAGAAAATGTAGATTATGTGATGAAGAGAATCAACTAAATGAGATGAAGAAAAATAAATATCCTGAGTAAAATGGCATCTCTGTCGTTGTCTTTGATCTCATAAATTAGACGGAATAGACAAGTCTCTCGACAACATTTATTTAGGTGCCGATCAAAATAGAGTCTGTGCATGTTATCAGAATCTCTAAGCAGGTTGTGTGAACAGCAAGGTTGAAAGTCCTGTTGGAAGAGATACTGCGACCATCGAAAACGTCTCCTCTTTGATCATGAGTCAATTCAATCAGTGTTGATCTTAGGCTAAAGAGAAACATCATTGATAGTAATTCTCCTATTGTTAAATACTGTTTGATGAGATGAAAAAGAATAGCAGTGACTCGTCATCAACATTGTTAATATAGCTATATTTAATAGAAATTGAATCTTACGCTTCTTGTTTATCTACAGCAGTCAATGGTGAGGTTTTCTCATAACAAACAACACACAGACGCAATTTGAATTTTCTTCTTTTAATTAAAACATAAAATCCTCTTTTCTGTTCAAATGGCTGTTTTATAGGTCTGATAAAGAATCAATTCCTTAAGATAACGTACCAGTCAACCACTGGAACAGATTTTAGTCAACTGACGCACCCCATCCAAAATTACAGGCATCGTGTTTCTGTTAAAACGTATTATCATTTTTTAATCACCACCACCACCACCACCACCATCATTTTCATCATCATTATTATTATTATTCTGTTTTCAACTGAAAGACAGCACTTTCGAGCTCGTAAGTTGTTCCTGAATTTTGTTGCTGTGAAAAAATTAATTTTGTTTTCTTTGTTGTTAAGCTAACCAAGATTCTCTGAGATTAGTTGGTTTTATGAAATGTTTTGCACCTTGGGCAAAATTTTTGTGGTTTTTAAAACTTTTTATTTAAGAAATTACAAATGAAAAGAAAATATGGCTTCGCAAATCCAGAGAGCATTTAACTATTCCAGCAGTCGATACAATTCTAATTTCCCACAGAAAATGCATGAACGACAATAACAATGCTAACAAAAACAACAGTAGAAATATTAATCAACGTAGATGAAACGACGCGTGAAAGCAAAACTGCCACCGCTGCCATCAACGAGTGCTGACCGAAGCAACAACAATGAGCATGGAGACCACAGCAACACCAACGACCATGATAAACAGAAAGAAGGGAAACCGAATTGTCGATTCGATACACCTGAAAATTCCACTTCTGCCACCATCAATAATACCAGCACCATCACCACCATTAACAATATCAGGTTTCTGAAGCCTGATCTGATGGTCACACTGAATCATTACATCCCACAGGATTTTGAAATCTTTATTCTCAGTAACTCCTTCCGAAATTTTGTCATACCACGTCTTCAATGTGTTCCTTTAAATTTTGTCATACAACGTAGTCCTTTAAAGTTTCTATTTATTTGCACAATTATCAATTCTGATGATGCCGCACTTCTTCACATGTTTCAGCAATGGTTCCACGGTACTTTTGACATACCATCCTAAGTCATTTTCCACTGCTTCAACATAATCCCGACAACTGGACAAACCTCTCCTAATTCTTTTTTCGGACAAGAACAACCTGTCAGTTAGGATGGAATGCTCCGTCCACTGTCAATATTTTTCGTGTCTTTTTATCCGTACTGATCACTTCATTCTTTTGCCAATTTATGATTCCAGCTCCATACCAAATCGATGCTATCGCCCATAAATTTACTGCTGGGATTTTATTCTATCCTGTCAATTTTGAACGCAACACTAATCTTAGTCTTCGGAAATATTCTTTCCGCAGTTGTTCTTTCATTTCCTTCTCCATTATTTCATTGAACTCTAGTATGCCAAATTATTTATAGTCTTCCTTTTCAATGTTTCATCACTTCTCTATTTGATATTTCTATCCCTGCCAGGGACTGTACATTGCCTATTTTCAGTTTCACTATACCACTCTTCTTGAGTTCGAATTCCATCTTAATATCAGCACTAAAACAGTGGACCGTGTTCACCAAGGAACTCATTTCTATCACATCCTTGCGATACAGCTTCAAATCACCATGAAGAGGAAATGGTTGATTCTTTGCGTTTTCCTTTGAATTGATATTCCAGGTTCACTTTCCTCAGTACTAAGGTCAGAGAGATCATCACACAAGGTACAAAAAGCAACGAAGATAAGCTATCTCCTTGGAAATCCTTCTACCTATGTCCAGGATGCACAAGCTTTGTTCGTGCGATGTCAACTCAGTTTTCCAACCTACCAAACTTTTCTTCAGGAAACATGTTACATTCCTTGCAATTCCAAACATATCTAAGTACTCAATGATCCAAGAATGTGAAAAATATCGTAAGCTTTGCGGTAATAAATCCAAATCATTCCTAAACTTTCCTTCCTTCGCTTATAAACTTACATTACCATTTTGTTTGTCAATAATTGGTCTTTGGTACCTGTGCATCTCCTCCCAGGACCTTTTTGATCCATTATTATTATTATTATTATTATTATTATTATTATTATTATTATTATTATTAGTGTTGTTGTTGTCGTCGTCGTTGTTGTTGTTGTAGTTGAGTGAGAGAGCAGCGCATGCCATCAAAGTGACAGTGGGGTACAAATATACGAAGCCCAATATACCTATCGTGACTAACCATCTGTTAAGGGTACGCCAGGCAGATGCATCACAACCATATATGCGCAGCATGGTGACTTCAACTGAAGATGCGCATGATATTGCAGGTGAGCCCGGTTAGAATTTTATTCAAGTTGAATAGCCCATCCTGCTCAAACGATCCCTGAATAAGGGTTAAGGATGTTGAACGAACCGCCCATGTTTCTAGACGTGAATTGTTCAAACCCCAAAGAATTCCTCTCAAGACATGGCTATGATGCTCACCCACTACTTCTGCTCGTGATCAGAGATGCACATATCGTCAGCCACCAAGGGACATGCTCAACTAGTTAAGTTCAAGGAACTGACAAGCAAATCTGTGGTATTGAGCAGAATATTTGCTGTGGCCCATTTTTTGCACCAAGATTAAACATGTACATGATAACACTTCCAATCAGTTAAGATCAGAAGCCATGAGAGCCAGTGCCTGGTATTGATTCAGCGCATTTTATTATTGCGATTATTTATACCATCATCATCCTCATCATCATCACATCACTATTATTAAGTGGTGGTTGACAGAAGTGTCAGAGCACCAAAGAAAATGCCATTTAGTTATATAATTACAATTCTTTCTGACCTCATTTAAATTTCGCCGGGAACAAGTTTGCCTTTCCACATTCCAGGGTCTTTAAAATGAGTGAGATACATAAGCTTTCTGCCTATAATTCAAATCATTATTAGAAATGCTGGACTGCCAAACCGCCAAACTGCCAAACTGCCAAGCCGCCAAACCACCAGACCGTCAAACTGCCAAACCACCAAACCGCTAAACCGCCAAACCTGTTGCATTGCAAACATACCCTCTTTCACATTCTCTTGAAATCTCGGGGAGAGTCAACAGTTCTTTTAATTAATTAATTAAGCCAACTTGATAAAACAAATACCAATCAAGCAAGTCGGTTAATTAAACCTCCGGTAGTTTAGTCTCGCATCCAGCACTGCAGGGTTATTACAGCTTTTTATACCGTTTGGTTTTCAGGTCACTGTTCTGGAAGCTAGCAAAAATTTTAAAATAGCATTCAACGTAAAGAACGGAGGATTAGTGTGTCAACTGTCACAATCAATGCTAATTAATGGCGATGATGTAAATAGAGCTATGTTGAACTGGTAGTGGCAGGAGCCAAAAATAATCACGGTGAAACTATCAGTTGTTTTTATCTCTGTAACTATGACTAAATTTCTTGAAGTTAAGCATCTAGATTGACGACTTTCACTCTGCTGTCGTGTAAGAGTGTGAGAGAAGAATATAGTGGAGAGACAGCGAGAAAGAAACAAAAGAAGGCAGAGTTGGTTGCCTCGTTGGCTGATTCTCGTGTGTGGTTCTTTGAAATACATAATTCACAGATCAGAAACCCACCTCCACTGCATTCTTTTATCTTTTCTCGTTTACTTGTTTTATTCACTGGGTTGAGGCTTTGCTGAGGTACCGCCTTGAAGAGTTTATGCGAACAAATCGACCGCAGTATTTACTTAGTTTTTAAAGTCTAGTACCTATTCTGTTAACAACTATTATGCCGAACGGCTAAGTTACGGAGGCGTAAGCAAATCAGTATCGGTTGTCAAACAGTAGAAGGAGCAAACCGACAGTACACACACACAAATATGTATACGTATGCGTGTGTGCGTGCGTGCGTGTATGCAAGTATGTGTGTGTGTGTGTTTGTATGTACGTATATGAAATATTAAGGTGGTTATTCGCAGTTTAGAACCGATAGGCAACAAATACATTAAAGTGACGGAAGTTTCTAGTAAGCACCAGCATTGCTAGAAATAAGTCAAGACAACTCTTAGCCACCTGAGAGCACTTTTCTAACGGTTGACAAAGCAGGCAGGCTCCCTCCGTACGACAAGCTAGATGGAGTTATATCAGCGCTGATTAAAGATTTAATCAGTCTTCATCAGCGACCGATTACTCCGCTGCTGAGGGTTAAGTCATTTTGTCAGCCTTATATATAATACCATAGGAAACATCGACTGATTTTCAAAATGGTGAAACGAGATTTATAAATTATTAAGCTGGCTATCTACAATTTAGAACCGATAGACAACAAGAGCAATTATATATATATATATATATATATATATATATATATATATAACAGAAGCTATTGGGAAGTCTGTCCTAATAAATATCTACGACGGGATTCCGTTTACCAAGTTCATTCTCAAAGCATTGCTCAGCCTTCGAACAGGTGAGGTCAGCAGCTTTCCCTTGATGGTTTGGCATCTGCAGACTAGACTAGTTTCAGGGTGTTGCCCCTTGTCAATGCAGAGCAGCCAAGCCCAGCAGGCGTCGCTACTGACCATCTGTAGGAAGGTTATTTATCTAACCTTCCGTAGTCTCCTTTAGAGAAGGTGCTGACCTCCCCTGTTCGAAGGTTATAAAGGACACAGATTCGTGTGTCACATAGCTAGCTAGAGGCGATGGCCTCTTGGAGCTAATCCACGGCAGCATTCGTTCTATATTTGGGACTGCCATGTTGGCTTGGCGAGAATATATATATATATATATATATATAAAATGGCTAGCACTCCGTCGGTTACGACGACGAGGGTTCCAGTTGATCCGATCAACGGAACAGCCTGATCGTGAAATTAACGTGAAAGTGTTTGTTCACCTACCAATGCTGGTGTACTTGTGTCTCTGTAAATTAGCGGTTCGACTAAAGATGCCGATAGAATAAGTACCAGGCTTTAAAAAAAGCACTGGTATTGATTCATTCAACTAAAAATTCTAGGCGGTGCCCCAGCATGGACGCAGTGTAATGACTGAATCAAGTAAAGGATAAAAAGGAAGATAAACCTATGGTTGTGAACAACGAATGACGAATCTGAAAAATATTCTTTATTAACTATGTGTACATATGTACAAGTATGCATATACAAGCACACACACACACACACACACACACACACACACACACACACACACACACTCACACACACACACACACACACACACACACACACACACACACACACACACACACACACACACAAACAAACACACGTACACAAACACAAACACACACACAAATTGTAAATAGAATAGATGCACTGAAATCTTTATGATAAAACTAAATATGAAATTCAATGTTTATGTAACCAACTGGTTTCACATTTTTTAAAAATATTGTTTTGAAATCAATGATGTTTCACGACGAGCTGTTGTCTTAATTTTTTAATGGCTGATGGTAACAGGAAAGGCAAAATATAGCATAGTGACAGTAACAAGGCAGGTAATATGGAGAAGATGAATTTCCTTCCATTAACTGAAATAATCAAATTTATCTAAAAGTAAATAAAATGAATTAGATTGAAACGTAGCCCAAATTAATTCAGTTTAAGTGAGGTCTGTATTTCTCAGTGAAATCGGTTTACCTACTTATCCAGTGTTGTTCAGATGTTTCCTCTCTACATTGATACAATGGAAATATTTTTAAAATTGCTCGGTGATTCGTTGCAGATATATTTATACGTTCATACAGAAATATTTTTCTGTACCTGATAGATCGTATTTGCTCTGTATGAGTAGCACATTTTTCTCCATGGCATTCCAGCTTATCTTATATAATTTTCTCCAAATCCAGGTGTAAACATTCTTTACTCTGGAATACTGTCTTTGCTTGAAGCGAAATTCTAAATCTTTATACTAGTAAAGACGAGTCCATATTTGAATTGCCCACACATTTTGACTGTAATATAATTCAACATCTGCTAATATCATCTTTAGTCATTGTGCTTGTTTTCAACTTTTTGTAATTGTATGTCTTTGTAGAACTCAATTATTCCAGGCGTCTTTTTTCTGCATCGGCACATTTTGAAAAATATTACTTTAGGCTTCGTTGATGCTCGGATTGAAAGTTAAAACATAAGGTAAAATTTCCAATCTTCTTTTTTACCTCTCTTACCATGTGGACATCACTTGTCTTGATTCGTTGTATCCCATCATCCATTAAGGATGGTAAATAATATTTACCAATGAGTACATCTTTAAGTTCTTGGAGTCGTATATCGCGCGTATTTGTAGGGGACACAATCATTTTGGCTAAATTGCAAAAAATCCTTTTCTTGCGTTTTGGATAACACGAATTAAAAATTAGTTATTTCTTGGAGTTAGTGGGTTTGTAACTATTATAATCCTTAAAATGTTGGATTGTTATAACGCCCACTTCGGTATAGAGTATACCAGTAAAGACACGACTATCTCTGACCGCCTACGACGTGCTCTGGTATTTCACGTACATATCTTTACTTATAGTGACTAAGTCATTCCATTCGTCACGTGGGAGGAGTGTACCATTATTACTAATTACATAAACATTTCCCCTTTTAAGTTTTCCTTAGGAAGTGTCATTTTATTTAGCAATATTGTTTTTCTTCACCTCACCTCCATTTTTTGACGGGGTTTTTTTTCCGTACAATTTAATACTTTTTACACTTGGCATCTATTTTCAGGAACTCTGTATGTGTTCTTTTCTTCTCACTTGTACGCCTGAGTTCAATCACTTGTAGTGGCGTTGTTACTTGGAACGTATCGTACAACCATTCCATCGGTTCCTCTAACTTCTTTGGTTCGCTTTCCATTAATATCTTTTTCAGTTGGTTCCTGGGTCCCTTTTGTATGCCCTTTCTACTTTTTACCTAATACATCATTTTACCTATACATTTGGTAATTAGGCAATCTTCTCAACTCTACTTTCCATTCTAGTATGCCTTCATATACACCTTTTCCCTAGCTTTAAAGAATCTTGCTGTCTTCCCTGACACTTGTCTTTTCTTGCCAGACAGCAATTTATCAAAGACTGATTTTACTTTCCTTGCAAACATGAGCTCCACTGGTGAGCTACCTTCTGGTATATTTGGATTTGGTGTCACACGGTACACTCTTAAAAGCTGTTGTAGAACTTCCTTAATTGGCTCTCTTAGGGCTCTTTTGAAGGTATCGACAAAGCGTTGTACCTGTCTGATAGATCTGGGATGGTATGGCGCAGTAGTTATTTGTTCTACTGTGAACGTTCCACAATTTATTTTTTATTTCGCTA
Organism: Octopus bimaculoides; assembly: GCF_046866305.1. Classification (NCBI taxonomy): domain Eukaryota; kingdom Metazoa; phylum Mollusca; class Cephalopoda; order Octopoda; family Octopodidae; genus Octopus; species Octopus bimaculoides. The sequence continues at coordinate 91,829,707 of NC_142929.1, forward strand.
GACATAAATTGTGTTCCATTGTCAGACACTATCTTGTCTTGCAAACAATTCGTGTAAAAAAATTAATCACAGTTGAGGAGGTCGGTTTTTTACACTTGCGAATTTCAGGCCATTTCGAAAAACTATCAACTATCACTGAGTAGTAAGAACCATTTAAAGGACCAGCGAAATCGATGTGCTGTCTTGACCACGGAACATCTACTTTTGAACAATGTTTACTTTATATCGTGGGCAATTTTTTTTTATTTTGTTGTGGCTTACATACAAGTGTTTCACTCTGTTTTACTGCAAATTCTTGTTTCAGTCCCTCAGCCGCATTCGAACCTTCGGTTGAACCGACTATATTTCGACAGGAAACAATTATGGGCGTATTCCATATTTTGAATAGTTCCATCCATTCTGTGCCGAATAAATTAAGTGATTTTTGCCGCTTTCGTTTGGCCTCGAAATGTTACATTACATACAAATAAACGAAAAATATAACCTTTTTTCCCGAAACACCATACGCTGCCTTTTTCGATTTAATTAATTTCGGCTTACAGACATATTTTCAAGTTTTTCGTTTATGGTGATATCACTACCAGTGTCCAACTGCATTTCAACACTTGTATTTCTGATTTTCACCTTCACAAATTTCCTCATTGTTATATTACCAACTTCTTCCGTTGACATACTATTTATTCTTTTTCCTTTGTTCTGACGTTTTTTTAACTTCATTCTACAGTGCGTGTTTATGTTTCCGATATTACCACAACGAAAGCACTCCGTTTTTTTAGATGGATAATTTTTGCTCTGGTGTATATTTCCACATGCAAAACATGGGATTATTTCCTGATTTTTGTTGTGTATTTTACAAAACACTTTATCTCTATTCTGACTATTTCACACTCGCTTTTCTTGGAAACAATCTTTACGTCCAATTTCCTCTGTGTCGTGTCTTAATTTGACTCTCCTTTCACATTCTTCTGAAACTTACTGTAGGGTTCCATCCTAGTTTTGTTCCAGCTTTGCGAGAATTCTAGTCCTAACTTCTGCGTCCTTTTCAGCAGTAAGTCCTTGTGTAAAAATGAGGCATTTAAATATATCTGGCGTTAATTCGTCCTGCTTAAACTTCTCGCATCCCCTGTTTAGTCTACCAGTTTATGTGATGTAGTCCCCGTCGTTGTTTATCTTTATGTTCTGAACGTTCTTCACTGAAACTTTTATTCAATATATCTGTTGTGTCATTAAAGTTTATGTCCAAAGGTTTTCCTGATAGTACATAATTACAGTATCGTTCATGTTCTGTTGCCGCCAGGTTTCTCAAGATTAAGCGCGTTCTCATCTCATCATCCCAATCTTTACAGTCTTTCTTGACGATTTGCTCATACCTTCAGTCGTATGCTTCGAAGATAACTCCTTCGTCAGATTCGTATTTAAACTCTGTTATAGCGTTCGCGACACAGTTTGTCGAGAACACTTTTTCCGAGTTCTCTGATGACTTCAGTAAGTGCAGCATTTGGTGCCGTAATATTATTTGTTGTTGCTATTTTGCAACTCGAGTAAACCTGCCAACAGATTTTCCATACTTTTACAATGTTTCGTAAAATTAATACACCAACTTTATGAGTCTATTAACTTCTCTTCGAGTTTCTTAATTCCTCGTGAGTTGTTTAAATCCTCGTCGCTACTGTTGTAATCCTTTAAAATGTTGGATTGTTATAACTCCTACATCAGTTGTTGTTGGCACTCCGTCGCTTACGACGTCGAGGGTTCCAGTCAATCCGATCAACGGAACAGCCTGCTCGTGAAATTAACGTGCAAGTGGCTGAGCACTCTACAGACACGTGTACCCTTAATGGGGATATTCAGCATGACACAGTGTGACAAGGCTGGCCCATTGAAATACAGGTACAACAGAAACAGGAAGAAAGTTGTGGTGAAAGAGTACAGCAGGGGTCGCCACCCTCACCCCACTGCCGGAGCCTCGTGGAGCTTTAGGTGTTTTCGCTCAATACACACTCACAACGCCCGGTCTGGGAATCGAGACCGCGAAACTATGACCGCGAGTCCGCTGCCCTAACCACTGGGCCATTGCGCCTCCACGCCCACTTCAGTATATAGTATACTTAGTAAAACCAGTAAAGACACGACTATCTCTAACCGCCTACTACGTACTCTGGTACTTCACGTACTTCTCTTTACTTATAGGGACTAAGGTATTCAATTTTTCATTGAGAGCGGGTTACCATTATTATTAATTCCCTACAACTGTAACGTATGTCTGTCTCAATTTGTTGCCTTTCATTTTTAAAGCATTTAAAACTGGTAGTTTCTCTTGTCTATTCAAATATGAATTGAATGTTCGGTTGTATTTTAAATTCATTTATGTTCTTTATGTTTTCATTCCAAAGAATGAAGTAATTATCTGCAGATCTTCTCCAGTTGTCTCTTAAATATTGATTTGAAGAGTTTTCGCATTTCATTTAAGAATCTTTACGCATCGTAATTTTCAAATTTCTCACAGAAGTAGGCATCAAATATGAAACAGTTTGTTTGGAGAAGAAATTGTAATCTTTGTGCGTCACTTATTATTTTAATTTGTAAGGTTTTGAGTAAGCCATAGGAGAGCCTAATATTTAGTTATGTAATCATATACTTATATATATATATATATATATATATATACACGCACTCACACAAATGTGCGCGTGTGTGAGAGAGAGAGAGGGAGAGAGAGAGGTAGAGAGAGAGGGGGGAGAGAGAGAGAGAGAGAGAGAGAGAGAGAGAGAGAGAGAGAGAAGTCGTTTCTCGAGAGATAATTTCAAAACTTAATGATATGTATATTTGAGACACCCGTATCTGTCGTTGTTTTCCCGCTACGTGTTACCGGTCACTCGCAGTTACTTCTCTTAGTCCATTTATTTTGAGCCAAACACACACACACAAACACACACACAGGTTCGTATACGTGCTTAAACATAAATCCTAAACACCTGACCAAATTCTTTGTAATATGCAGTTACTTCCCTTTAAACAGTTTTTTTTTTTAAATATATATAATTCCCATCTATGAAATAAGAACAATAATTTGAATGCACCACTTGTTGTACATAAGTATTCTCGCGCTAGTGAATGATATGATGAACAGCCAAAACATATTTCTTAAAATATAAACTAAGCAACGAGTGATATACTTAATTTAACATGTTTATTGACAGAATAGCATTTGAAGGTAATGGAACCTATTCAAGGGAGATAACTTATGTCAGCTTATTAAATAGACTAACAAATACATTTTGCTGTCGATAAAGCCGATTATGAAAAGATTTCGATGTGAAGGTTACTTTTCTCGTGGTATATCTCATATGAATATGAAGAAATAGTCTCAGACGTTTCATAACCCTACCCCGTCCTTCTCTAATATTTTCGATCGTTTTCAATATTAGTAAAAATCATATTAAAATTTATTAGGCAGGATTGTGTAAGGAGTAATGTAGAGGGTGCGAATTACAGGCTATGGAAAATAAATTGAAAGGAGCTTGCATTGTAGGACTGGAGGAAAAGCAGCATACGCTGTAGGGCTAGGAGTTAGTGTTGTGCATTGATGTGCCGGCCCAGAGCGCTGAATACCCTGGTGCTGACGCTGCATCCTGTGGGTGACTCGTTCCTGATATTTGATTGCCTTAGTGCCTCTTCAATTTTTTTTTTATATAAGGCAAAGTTACTAAAGGCGAGGGCATAACCATAATGAAATTGTATTTAGACCTTGAGTATTTCTTTTTCTTTTTTGCTTACTGATGACAAAAGTTTTTCTCATATTCTAAGCCAGAAAAGGGTCCTTTGTAGATAAAAACAAGTATTATATCCGAATAAAAAAAATTACTAACAAAAATTCCTATCCCTGTAAGCTCGCACCATCTCTATAGCCCTTCTCATGGCACCCGCACTCACGGTGCCCCAGTAAAATTTGCTGTCTTTTTTGTGAGTTCACAATGCCATCGAAGGGATACGATAGTTCGGGTTAAAAACGACTGATTTAGTCTCACAGGCAGTAAGAAATATACAAGAAAAATGCAAAGAAAGTTATTGAAAAAGTATTTTAGGATATGAGTGACAACAACCATTGTGGCTTGATAACCGCCAAACGGAAACAGAGTATTCAAGTTGGTTGTGATTAAACGAAGTGTAATATTACACTGTATATCAGCATGCATTATTGCTCATAGAGGGGGCACTTATCGGAGACCTAAGGGAATAGGGATCTTCAGATTTAAATACCTTACCCATGAGACCTGCCAACGATAGCTAGTTAGCTAGCTAGCTAGCTAGATAGATAGATAGATAGATAGATAGATAGATAGATAGATAGATAGATAGATAGATATATATATAGATAGATAGATAGATAGATAGATAGATAGATAGATAGATAGATAGATAGATAGATAGATAGATAGATAAAGAGAGAGAGAGAGAGACAGAGAGAGAGAGAGAGAGAGAGAGAGAGACAGACAGACAGACAGACAGACAGACAGACAGACAGACAGACAGACAGACAGATAAATACTGTATGTATTGTAATATGATTGGTTGCGATATCTTTTTCAAATTCTAACGAATACGTTGGTTATTGAAATTATGATAATTATAACGTACTCATATTCAATTATATAAATATGAAATTGGGGTTATTATAATTATAGATAACTAACTAAGCGCCCCTTTACCTCATTCTCTCTCTCTTTCTCTCTCTCTCTTACACACATACATACACACATACATACACATATATATATCATATATATATGCATATATGCGTGTGAGTGTGTGTATGTATGTATACATACATATATATATATATATATATATATATGTGTGTGTGTGTGTGTGTGTGTGTGTGTGTGTGTATGTATGTATGTATGTATATATGCTAACAACCTAGCCTTTAGAATAATTGCTTACATTTCCTTAAACTTATCTATATATGGCTACCTTTTCGTTCAGTGTTTTTAGCAGCACTTGTGTTCCTATGTTCCTTTAAGTGTAGAAACGAAAATTATGCTCATATATTTCCACTGTCTATTTAGTTGCTAATTAAATTAAACACCATGTTTGTTGTTGTTGATGTTATATCGCCTCTCGTTAACCTTTAACAACTAAGCCTTTTATCAAAGGCAGTCAATCTGTGATCATGCAGTCTTTTCAGGTTTATGTATGATTACAATATCCCATACACTCTTTCCATTTCAAGACCGTAGTGTGTGTATGTTGAAGAAAAATTGACTGCAATTCCTGGCTTGCCGACGGCCTGTCTAAGGTTGTTTCTATAATTGTAAGCATACAGAGCAGAGTGCAGTCAATGGTGCTTTTTTCTTTTTCTACGTGAAACCATAAGCTTTTAATATAGAGGCAAAACAAGTGAATTTTTAATCACTCCAAAGAAACTAGTTGATACGGGAATGTACATCAAAATTTTGAAGTCTGTCGTTAAATATAAGGCTTCGCTATTCTTTTCTAATTCTGACAAGTCAAAATAAAATTTTAAAATAACAGGACATGAACTTCTGGTAGCTGCGTGAGATAAGACGTGGTTTGTGTGTTTCACAAATGACGTTGTTACATAACTGAAGCAGATATAAATAAGATGTAAAGTTGATAATAGATTCACCGGAAATTTATCAATCTGCTAAATTTAACCACCTTCGATTATACAACAATGACGTATATTTGAACACGCAGAACAATCATACAAATGTATACAAAGTGAGTGAGAAATAAACACAATCACACAGACAAGACAGTATGCATGGCGTGTGCGTCTGAGTGCGTGTCAGGTAGCACATAATTTAGTCACATAAATAATTCAATAAAAGTACATATATTTAGTCTCCGTGGAAATATTCTAGTTACTGTTGAAAAGAGAGAGAAAACATGCTGCCTATGGGCTAGAAATAATCATGGAACAGTGAGATAAATGTTTTAAAATGACAGGAATTTAATTAAAATAACAGCAGTATATCACAATCCGCGTTTATAATAGCGAATAATTCTAAAGAATACTTCAAACGCCAACTTGCGTGTGTAGGAAAAATAAAAATAAAAACTCCTTAACGTCGTGAAGAGTTACTTCCCCTAGAAAGGTTTAATTTTATGGATGCATTTTGTAATGAGTTCTATTTCATACATCATCGTATTCGATCATTCCGTACCAAATGTAGATTGAATCGGAATATAAGACATACGTTTAGCGTCTAGGTATTCGTTATCCCTTCTATTATTTTTATCATGCATCAGTGTGCAAAATAATACAAATAGAACTGTTCCACTGAGGTTGTAGGCGAAAGCAACTTTACTCAATAGAGCTAAAAATTGGCTTCGGTGACTTTTCCATTCGTTTACAATGAATATTATAGTTTAACTCTGAGAGGTTCTCATCTCTACATATATATATATATATTAAAAATGCGCACATATATACACACGTGTGACTACATGCCTGAATATATACATGCATGTGTCTGTCTGTCTGTCTGTGTATATATATATATATATATATATATATATATATATATATATATATATACTTTATTTAAAAGCAGCAGAAATATAACAAAAAAAACGTTACTCTGAGTTTCACGTTCCCGTTCATCGTACAGTTTTCTAACAAAACTGTCCGATGAACGGGAACGTGAAACTCAGAGTAACGGTTTTTTTGTTATAATTCTGCTGCTTTTAAATAAAGCATATTACTCTACCTCTGGTATTTGAGTACTCTTTTTTCCACCTTGTTGCACATTTCATGTGCTTACTCCGGTATATATATATATATATATATATATACGCAATAAGAAAATGGAGGGGATCAAGCGTTGGTATTCATCAACTTTTAGACATTATATTATGTCTATTTACTTATGTTTAAAAAAAAAATTTATAACAATATACATACATGTATAACATATTATACTTTACGTAGAACATAGAAAGTTGAATAGTAGAATACTATTCTACTTTCTGTGTTCTACGTTATATATTTTAATAATTACTGGTATTTTTATATATGTAAAGCATTATATGTTATACATGTATGTATATTGTTATAATTGTTTCAGTTTCTTTTAAATAAAAATAGACATAATATAATGTCTAAAAGTTGATGGAATACCACCTCTTGATCCTCTCCATTTTCTTATTGCTGTATAAATTAAGGGTAAAACAACTTTTTACCCTCACCCATTTATTACACTCAGTAGTGTAATTGTCATGCAGTGAAAAAACACTCGTGTATTAATAATTGGGATATTCTACCAGGAGTACATTGGATAGATATTATCCCTTAGTTGGTTGGATTCACAAACTCTAACTCTCTTGGAATTAATATATATATAAATATATATATAAATATATATATATATATATATATATATATATATATATATATATATATATATATATATATATATATATATATATTTCAGTCATTTTCACTGAGGCCATGCTGGAGCACCGCTTTTAGTCGAGCAAGTCAACCTCAGGACTTATTCTTTGTAAGCCTAGTACTTATTCTATCGATCTCTATGCCGAACTGCTAAGTAACGGAGACATAAACACATCAGCATCAGTTGTCAAGAGATGCTGGGACACACACACACACACACATATATATATATACGACAGGTTTCTTTCAGTTTCCGTCAAGCAAATTCACTCACAACGCTTTGGTCGGCCTGAGGCTATAGTAGAAGACACTTGCCGAAGGTGCCACGCAATAGGA